>NC_041383.1:813864578-813880594 GCF_002162155.2 Triticum dicoccoides | reverse complement strand
ATAATGTTCCATACATATCTGAAGTGCGAAAACAAAGAAAGTCCTTACAAAATGTAGAAATATCTAATTTAGATGATGAATATAGCACAAGTCCAGATCCCCTTGAATTCTGTAAAGACGAAGAACTTAGTGAGACCATAGAAGAATATCATATAGAAAATACATGTACTGAATGCATTGGGTTGCAATCATTCTCTCCAAATTGGTATAGAGATATAAAATCTAAAAAGGATATAGATAAGATTGTGCAAAGACTAGAAAGTATACAAATTATTGGAGAAATACCAATGAAACATTGGGATAAGAACTCTATAGTTTGAAAAATAAATATCATAAATCCAGATTATATAATTAAGTCAGGACCAATAGAAGCAACTCCTAAAGATATCGAAGAGTTCAAAATGCATATTGAAGAGTTATTAAAGTTAAAAGCTATAAGAGAAAGCAGAAGCCCTCATCGATCTGCTGCTTTTATAGTTAGAAATCATGCTGAAGAAGTTAGAGGTAAATCTAGAATGGTAATTAACTTTAAAAGGCTTAATGATAATACAGTTGACGATGCATATAACATACCTAATAAGCAGGAATGGATTAACAGAATACAAGGAAGTAAATATTTCTCCAAATTCGATTTGAAGGCAGGATTTTGGCAAGTAAAAATGGCTGAAGAATCTATTCCATGGACAGCATTTACTTGTCCACAAGGCCATTATGAATGGCTAGTAATGCCATTAGGCCTAAAGAATGCACCTGCACTATTTCAAATAAAGATGCAAAATATATTTAATGAGAATCAAGCATTTATATTAGTATACGTAGATGATTTGTTAGTATTCTCAAAATCATACAAAGAGCATATAGCCCATCTTGAAGTGTTCTTTCGAAAGGTAGAACAAAATGGGCTCATACTATCTAAAAAGAAGATGGAGATTTGCAAAGAGAAAATAAATTTCCTTGGTCATGAAATAGGAGAAGGAAAAATATATCTACAAGAACATATTGCAAAGAAAACATTAGAGTTTCCTGATAATATGAGTGATAAAAAGGTTTTACAACAGTTCTTAGGAATTGTAAACTATGCGCGAAACTATATAGATAACTTAGCAAAGCTAGCAGGACCTTTATATGCTAAATTAAGAAAAAATGGTCAAAGATACTTCAGTTCTGAAGATATAAAATTAGTAAAGGCCATCAAGGAAAAGGTCAGGAATTTAAAACCCCTAGAATTGCCTCTAGAAGACAATTATTTTATAATTGAGACAGATGCATCTAAGGTAGGATGGGGTGCGATACTAAAACAAAAGCCCAATAAATACTCTCCAAAGGCAGACGAAAAAATATGCAGATATGCTTCAGGAAGTTACAAATTAAAGACGGTAAATAATATTGATAGAGAAATTCTTGCAGTGGTAAATGCAATAAATGCATTTAGGTTATATGTAGGATTTAAAGAATTTACAGTATGAACAGACTGTGAAGCCATATGCCGATATTACAATAAAATTAATAGTAAGAAAAGCTCAACCGGAAGATGGGTCTTATTTGAAGACACCATAGCTGGGAATGGTTATAAAGTTATTTTTGAGCATATTAAGGGGAAGGATAATACCTTACCTGACATATTTTCTCGTGCATCAAATTTGCAGGAATGAGGAAAGGATTATTCGCCAACAAGGATGAATATCTCTTCTTTGGAGAAGAAAATAGGCTGAAAATGTTTCAGCCAAATACATTCAATTTTAAGCCAAAATCCCATATTAAGCTCGATGAAGCTCAAAGATGCATATTGGATAACTTTTGGTTCCAATATACTCGCAAAAGAGAGGAACAAGGATATTTTTTATCAATTCTCAACAGTTTGGCTGAATATTTTAATGAATTAAACAAAAATGTGCCAAAGCCAGCAAAGGTTGAAATACCAAAAGGAGAAACTCTATATCTTATATTTGATGGAAGCAAACCTGGCATATATTTGGAATGGGAGAATATTATGATTGAAAAATTAGATGCAAAAAGAAATGGACAAGATTTAACATTCAAAAGATATTACAGTATAGATGAGGCCTTACTTTGGGCAAGGAAGGTATTAGGACCAGATTATTATATTGACCCAAAGGCTAAAAACTATATCCAAATGAAAAGAGGCATACCTGCTTCACCAACTCCCACAAAGGGGGAGGCATCAAGCTCAAACAATATAAAGAAAGAAGAATCCCCGAAATATAAGACATATAAAGAATGCCTTCTAAAGGGGCTTGACCCTTTAGACAGTGAATACAGATCAAGAAATGGATAAAAGGTTTGAAGAATTTTCAAAGATAATAAAGAAAGAATTAAAGGAGGAAATATTAAAAGAATTAAGGCAAGAAATGGATGAAAAATTTGAAGAAATAAAGAAAGAATGTGATGAAAAATATGATTTCAATCTGTTAAATGATGATGATCATATGGACATAGCAGGGCATGGGCAGTGACCTGAATAAAGCCCAAACTGCATATATTGATATTGCTATCAATTATTCGGGCGCGGAGGACATATACCCGACCCGAATATTGATAGAAATTCCCATAAGGTCCTTTGAATATTGATAAGGTATTATCAATCATATGGGCAGGGAAGACCCCCTGTAAAAAAAAATTAATAATAATAATAATAAATAAATAAAATGATATATATATATATATTTGTAAAATAAATAAATAATAATATTAAGCAATATTGAAAATGTAAGCAGCCTTGGCATGTATGTACGCATACACTGACACGAGGATTTTTGAAGGCTGAAGAAGCTCTCAAGGCTAATCGCATGAAGATCTGTATGGCCGAAGAGCGAAGACTGGTACACAAAGACTAGCCAATTATTCACCGAGAGACAATGCCACGTGAAGAAAGCAAAGATTCCTGAAGATTGAAACTTGTCGGCACTCACTCGCACTTTTCTATATTATTAGAAGGACACGCGTATACCCTAGTAGGACACGTGTGCATGCTACCGTGGGTAAAATAAGTGAAGGAAGGCTCCCGAAGGCCACCTTGCAGCCACCCCTCGCGGCTATAAAAGGAGATGCTGGGCTCAAGAAGAGAACACAAGAGACGGGAGAGCACGGAGCACTCAAAGCATCGAGACTCTCCACCAGAGCACCACTTCCTTCGTAGTCTAGCCACCACCACTACTAGTAGAATAGCCAAGAAGGCGCTTAGTTCGCCAAGAGTTTGAAGGTAATTTCCTAGTTGTGTGTAATCCCTTCGGGGCCTCCCGAAAGGGAAAACCATATGTAAATTATGTTGTTGAAATGATGTAGTTTCTTGGTTTCACTTAGTGCTTTTATTTATGAATTTATGGGACGAGTTCTTATGCTAGGGATCCTATAGGAGAAACCTTTGCGTGTGTAGTTCTCTGTGTAGCCAGAGTGGCGTTTAAATGAGAACCTTGTGGCCATAGAGAAGTGTTCCCTTCGGGTGGAACTGCCTGGGAAGATGATAGGAATTTACCCCATAAATTTGCAATTAAAACTTCTAAGTGAACGTAACTAGCTACATCTGATGCAACATAATGAAAAATATGGTGAGTACTGAGTAGGATTTTACACCTTTGCGCACATCGCCGGACGAATTGTTGGCCTCGCCAGCCTCTAAATAGATCTTGCATTAAATATATAATCGAGTTAGAACGTGAAGGTAATCATATTGAATTAAATATTGTTGTGAATAGTGGAATACTATTCCAAATAGTGTATTCAATAGTGGAGCACTATTGTGAATAGTGCCCTACCTAGTGAATAGTAAATACTATTCAAGATAAAAAGAATACCTGTCTACCACTTCCACCTAATCCCAAATTAACCTAATAAAAATCTAATCACATAGTAACTATTTTTATAAAAAAAATTATCCCATATATTGTTGGGTATGTCCTAATTCAGGATCTTCTGCTATGATCATATTTGAGATAACATTTGCAAAGTTATTAGGGTTACTTCCTGCCCTTTTTAATTCTTCATATTGACTAGGGTATGATTCTACCCATTGTTCCCAAAGAACTTTTACAGATTCTCCTAAAAATGTTTCAAGATATGTTAACATATCTTCTACCTTAGTGCCTATGCTATACTGATTTTGTATATATTTTTGTACTATTAAACCTTTCCATATGCTGATTATATTCGGCCAATCTATTGTGTCATGAGCTGCTAGGTTTAATATAGCACCATCATTTTTACAATTTTGGAATTGCACTGGTGTTTCAAAATCTCTTCTTTTAGTACCCATGTATCTATATTATCCTGGGATATATGTAGGCTGGTAATCATCTTTTTCTGGAGGCCATTGTCCAGCTGTCCTGGTAGGTCTCTCTCTTTCTCCTTCTCTTTTCACAGATGATTCACCATATCCCCTTCTTCTTTTACCACTACTTTCTACTTCCATGGCTTCCATTGCATTGTCTAAATTATGTAGTCCCACATCATCTAGTGAGTTATAGAAATCACTATTTTGTTCTGAATCATCATATCTTTCATCTTCTAACCACATTTCTTTTATTAATTCCTCCTCTTCCTCATAACTTTCTAATAATAACTTATTATTGATATCCCATTGCTCTTCTTCACTAACAATTTCTTCTTTTTGAATAATATTCTTATCTTTATTATTATTATTAACGACAGAATTTTTATTAATGATCGCATTTGCTTTTCTTTCTACGGATGCTAAAATTTTATCTTCCATGCTTGAACTACTAGTGACAGACATTTTATCGCTTTTTAGTTTCTTTAACCTTGCAATTTCTCGAATGATAAATAGCTCTCTTTCTCTAATTTTCGGCCAATCCTTTGTCATAGAATGACTATATTCCCATTCAATATGCTTTAGCTTATTTTCCCAATGAATTATTTGTATAATGCTACTACTGCTAAACAAGGTTTTAATGTAGGCGTAGTAGAAAGATATTTTAATAAGTTGCCTGATCCCCTAGGGTCAATAATATTTGAAGAATATAAAAACGAAACGACGGGAAACGTGGTAAACATATCTCAAGCTGTAACATTTGTTTTCAAACAATTAAGAAAGGTGTGTACTAGTATTCAAGCCCAAAGATCTATGAAGAAATCAGATTATAATTTTTGCAATAACATAATCCAAATACCACTTACATATGGAGAAGAAAGGCATAGGAAAAACAAATATTATAAACCACAAAGGAGAGATAATAGAAATTTTAGAACAAAGAAAAGATATTTCTTAAGAAGATCAGACAATAGAGCCCCATTCTTGCATAAAAGAAATGTAAGAAGATATAATCCTAAGAAAACCTATGATAAAACATGCAGGTGTTTCATATGTAACTCACCAGATCATCTAAGTAGAACTTGCCCTAATAAAGACCAGAAAAGATACTCCAGCAAATATGAAGAACAAGAGAGGGTGTTAATTATAGATAGCGTTAATGAAAATATATTAGTATGTGATGATGAAATAAAAGACGATGAGTCAGTATAGTCAATTATAGAAACAGATGAAGTAGAAAATGAGGCTCCAGAATATGAATCAAGTGAAGATGAAATAGACCTAATACATGATTTAGCCGTTTTAAAAATTGAAATGATGAACCAAGTAGATTGTGAACATGATTGGATTAGAGGAAAAGGTGATTATAACATAAAATGTGCTTTCTGTATATATTATCCAAGCCAAGATAATAGGTTTACATGTAGCTTGTGTTTAAAACAAGCATGTGCCTCATGTCTAAGAGCCAATAATCAAAAGTGGAGACAAGAGATAGAATTGGAACCAGAAGAGCGAATATTATCCAGTAGGGTTAGAAATTTAGAAAATAGAATAAATAAGCTAGAAGCAGAGCTAGAAAAACTTAAAGATGAGTTAGAAAATAGTAAAGAGGAAAATGATAATGTTCCAAAAAACACAGAAATGAAAGAGCAAATGGTAACAGTAAGGGATAAAAAAGGAGACAATTAATACAATTGAAAGATGCAATTACTAGTTTTGGAAACAAATATATTGTTCGATTACCATTCAGAGAAGTGTTAGGAATAAGGATCCTAGTTAAGATTGTTCTGAAGCCAAATATTTCATATAAAGTACTGGCACTATTAGATACTGGTTGCACTAAAAATATCATCCATGATAAATATTTTATGAGATGTCCCGAAATAGTTGAAACTATAGATGATAATAAAGCTAAAGTATCTACCGATATGTCAGGAATAAAGAAGATCCATAACCAGCTAGCATATAATATTGAAGCTTACATAAATGGCACAAAATATATAATAGATGAAATTACAATAAGAGATTTGTCAGTAATAAATGATGACATGATAATAGGGTTAAGATTTTTACAACAATCTTTACAAACCACAATCATACATGAAGAGGGGGTAACATTTATTCCTTATCAAGATAATGTTCCGTACATATCTGAAGTGCGAAAACAAAGAAAGTCCTTACAAAACGTAGAAATATCTAATTTAGATGATGAATATAGCACAAGTCCAGATCCCCTTGAATTCTGTAAAGACGAAGAACTTAGTGAGACCATAGAAGAATATCATATAGAAAATACATGTACTAAATGCATTGGGTTGCAATCATTCTCTCCAAATTGGTATAGAGATATAAAATCTAAAAAGGATATAGATAAGATTGTGCAAAGACTAGAAAGTATACAAATTATTGGAGAAATACCAATGAAACATTGGGATAAGAACTCTATAGTTTGCAAAATAAATATCATAAATCCAGATTATATAATTAAGTCAGGACCAATAGAAGCAACTCCTAAAGATATCGAAGAGTTCAAAATGCATATTGAAGAGTTATTAAAGTTAAAAGCTATAAGAGAAAGCAGAAGCCCTCATCGATCTGCTGCTTTTATAGTTAGAAATCATGCTGAAGAAGTTAGAGGTAAATCTAGAATGGTAATTAACTTTAAAAGGCTTAATGATAATACAGTTGACGATGCATACAACATACCTAATAAGCAGGAATGGATTAACAGAATACAAGGAAGTAAATATTTCTCCCAATTCGATTTAAAGGCAGGATTTTGGCAAGTAAAAATGGCTGAAGAATCTATTCCATGGACAGCATTTACTTGTCCACAAGGCCATTATGAATGGCTAGTAATGCCATTAGGCCTAAAGAATGCACCTGCACTATTTCAAAGAAAGATGCAAAATATATTTAATGAGAATCAAGCATTTATATTAGTATACGTAGATGATTTGTTAGTATTCTCAAAATCATACAAAGAGCATATAGCCCATCTTGAAGTGTTCTTTCGAAAGGTAGAACAAAATGGGCTCATACTATCTAAAAAGAAGATGGAGATTTGCAAAGAGAAAATAAATTTATTTGGTCATGAAATAGGAGAAGGAAAAATATATCTACAAGAACATATTGCAAAGAAAATATTAGAGTTTCCTGATAATATGAGTGATAAAAAGGTTTTACAACAGTTCTTAGGAATTGTAAACTATGCGCGAAACTATATAGATAGCTTAGCAAAGCTAGCAGGACCTTTATATGCTAAATTAAGAAAAAATGGTCAAAGATACTTCAATTCTGAAGATATAAAATTAGTAAAGGCCATCAAGGAAAAGGTCAGGAATTTAAAACCCCTAGAATTGCCTCTAGAAGACAATTATTTTATAATTGAGACAGATGCATCTAAGGTAGGATGGGGTGCGATACTAAAACAAAAGCCCAATAAATACTCTCCAAAGGCAGACGAAAAAATATGCAGATATGCTTCAGGAAGTTACAAATTAAAGACGGTAAATAATATTGATAGAGAAATTCTTGCAGTTTTAAATGCAATAAATGCATTTAAGTTATATCTAGGATTGAAAGAATTTACAGTATGAACAGACTGTGAAGCCATATGCCGATATTACAATAAAATTAATAGTAAGAAAAGCTCAACCAGAAGATGGGTCTTATTTGAAGACACCATAGCTAGGAATTGTTATAAAGTTATTTTTGAGCATATTAAGGGGAAGGATAATACCTTACCTGACATATTTTCTCGTGCATCAAATTTGCAGGAATGAGGAAAGGATTATTCGCCAACAAGGATGAATATCTCTTCTTTGGAGAAGAAAATAGGCTAAAAATGTTTCAGCCAAATACATTCAATTTTAAGCCAAAATCCCATATTAAGCTTGATGAAGCTCAAAGATGCATATTGGATAACTTTTGGTTCCAATATACTCGCAAAAGAGAGGAACAAGGATATTTTTTATCAATTCTCAACAGTTTGGCTGAATATTTTAATGAATTAAACAAAAATGTGCCAAAGCCAGCAAAGGTTGAAATACCAAAAGGAGAAACTCTATATCTTATATTTGACGGAAACAAACCTGGCACATATTTGGAATGGGAGAATATTATGATTGAAAAATTAGATGCAAAAAGAAATGGACAAGATTTAACATTCAAAAGATATTACAGTATAGATGAGGCCTTACTTTGGGCAAGGAAGGTATTAGGACCAGATTATTATATTGACCCAAAGGCTAAAAACTATATCCAAATGAAAAGAGGCATACCTGCTTCACCAACTCCCACAAAGGGGGAGGCATCAAGCTCAAACAATATAAAGAAAGAAGAATCCCCAAAATATAAGACATATCAAGAATGCCTTCTAAAGGGGCTTGACCCTTTAGACAGTGAATACATAGATCAAGAAATGGATAAAAGGTTTGAAGAATTTTCAAAGATAATAAAGAAAGAATTAAAGGAGGAAATATTAAAAGAATTAAGGCAAGAAATGGATGAAAATTTTGAAGAAATAAAGAAAGAATGTGATGAAAAATATGATTTCAATCTGTTAAACGATGATGATCATATGGACTTAGCAGGGCATGGGCAGCGACCTGAATAAAGCCCAAACTGCATATATTGATATTGCTATCAATTATTCGGGCGCGGAGGACATATACCCGACCCGAATATTGATAGAAATTCCCATAAGGTCCTTTAAATATTGATAAGGTATTATCAATCATATGGGCAGGGAAGACCCCCTGTAAAAAAAATTTAATAATAATAATAATAAATAAATAAAATGATATATATATATATTTGTAAAATAAATAAATAATAATATTAAGCAATATTGAAAATGTAAGCAGCCTTGGCATGTATGTACGCATACACTGACACGAGGATTCTTGAAGGCTGAAGAAGCTCTCAAGGCTAATCGCATGAAGATCTGTATGGCCGAAGAGCGAAGACTGGTACACAAAGACTAGCCAATTATTCACCGAGAGACAATGCCACGTGAAGAAAGCAAAGATTCCTGAAGATTGAAACTTGTCGGCACTCTCTCGCACTTTTCTATATTATTAGAAGGACACGCGTATACCCTAGTAGGACACGTGTGCATGCTACCGTGGGTAAAATAAGTGAAGGAAGCCTCCCGAAGGCCACCTTGCAGCCACCCCTCGCGGCTATAAAAGGAGACGCTGGGCTCAAGAAGAGAACACAAGAGACGGGAGAGCACGGAGCACTCAAAGCATCGAGACTCTCCACCAGAGCACCACTTCCTTCGTAGTCTAGCCACCACCACTACTAGTAGAATAGCCCAGAAGGCGCTTAGTTCGCCAAGAGTTTGAAGGTAATTTCCTAGTTGTGTGTAATCCCTTCGAGGCCTCCCGAAAGGGAAAACCATATGTAAATTATGTTGTTGAAATGATGTAGTTTCTTGGTTTCACTTAGTGCTTTTATTTATGAATTTATGGGACAAGTTCTTATGCTAGGGATCCTGTAGGAGAAACCTCTGCGTGTGTAGTTCTCTGTGTAGCCAGAGTGGCGTTTGAATGAGAACCTTGTTGCCGTAGAGAAGTGTTCCCTTCGGGTGGAACTGCCTGGGAAGACGATAGGAATTTACCCCATAAATTTGCAATTAAAACTGCTAAGTGAACGTAACTAGCTACATCTGATGCAACATAATGAAAAACATGGTGAGTACTGAGTAGGATTTTACACCTTTGCGCACATCGCCGGACGAATTGTTGGCCTCGCCAGCCTCTAAATAGATCCTGCATTAAATACATAATCGAGTTAGAACGTGAAGGTAATCATATTGAATTAAATATTGTTGTGAATAGTGGAATACTATTCCAAATAGTGTATTCAATAGTGGAGCACTATTGTGAATAGTGCCCTACCTAGTGAATAGTAAATACTATTCAAGATAAAAAGAATACCTGTCTACCACTTCCACCTAATCCCAAATTAACCTAATCAAAATCTAATCACATAGTAACTATTTTTATAAAAAAAAATTTTATCCCATATATTGTTGGTATCAGAGCACGGAGAGCACGGAGCACTCAAAGCATCGAGACTCTCCACCAGAGCACCACTTCCTTCGTAGTCTAGCCACCACCACTACTAGTAGAATAGCCAAGAAGGCGCTTAGTTCGCCAAGAGTTTGAAGGTAATTTCCTAGTTGTGTGTAATCCCTTCGGGGCCTCCCGAAAGGGAAAACCATATGTAAATTATGTTGTTGAAATGATGTAGTTTCTTGGTTTCACTTAGTGCTTTTATTTATGAATTTATGGGACGAGTTCTTATGCTAGGGATCCTATAGGAGAAACCTCTGCATGTGTAGTTCTCTGTGTAGCCAGAGTGGCGTTTGAATGAGAACCTTGTGGCCGTAGAGAAGTGTTCCCTTCGGGTGGAACTGCCTGGGAAGATGATAGGAATTTACCCCATAAATTTGCAATTAAAACTGCTAAGTGAACGTAACTAGCTACATCTGATGCAACATAATGAAAAATATGGTGAGTATTGAGTAGGATTTTACACCTTTGCGCACATCGCCGGACGAATTGTTGGCCTCGCCAGCCTCTAAATAGATCCTGCATTAAATATATAATCGAGTTAGAACATGAAGGTAATCATATTGAATTAAATATTGTTGTGAATAGTGGAATACTATTCCAAATAGTGTATTCAATAGTGGAGCACTATTGTGAATAGTGCCCTACCTAGTGAATAGTAAATACTATTCAAGATAAAAAGAATACCTGTCTACCACTTCCACCTAATCCCAAATTAACCTAATCAAAATCTAATCACATAGTAACTATTTTTATAAAAAAAATTATCCCATATATTGTTGGTATCAGGTCCAGCGTTTAATCATTGAAAGGTTAAAATATTTAAACTTAGAAGTTAGCGCAGGTAAACTAATTAATACTAAGGAAAATCTAAATATAAGGTGTAGAGTAAATCCTTCTGAAGAGCATATCTGGCATTCATCTCATAGCCAGTTAAATACGGTTGTCGATTTGATATATAACTTTTACATATCTTGGGGAAAAAGACAAGATAATTTAGACCAAAAATTTGAAAGTTTATTCAAAGAATACCAAAAGCTTGCTGATAAGTATTCAGGTTTGAATAATAAAATTGATCTAGCTTTACATAAGCTAGAGGAAGCAAAAGCAAGACAGAATATAGTTTCCAACAATAACGATTATATTAAAGAAGAAGTGTTATCAATAGGCCGTTACTTAAGTAAAGGCAAAGAGTCACTCACACGCACTGATTCAAGACAAGATATACTTGAAATAAAAAAGTTGGTGCAAGAGGTTAAAACCTTGATTATCTCATAATTATATGACCGAATATACTCAAGCATTAAACGAAGTAGCTAAATACCTGTCACCTCCTGTCGGGTTTTCAGATCACGACTCTCCAAAAGAAGATTCCAAAGTAATAATAAGACAAAATAACACAATCATCCAACTATTAATTCAAGTATTAGATAAGCTAAAAAGTGTTCAAAGCAACAAAGAAATTGTGTTATCATCATCTGGAATAGTTGCCTCTACTAGAAATATTAATTCAGAAAAATGGATGTATCTAAAGGCTTCCTTAGACGAGACAAAACTCTCCAATTAGTAAGGCAAGATTCAAGACCTTTAGCCATGAAGCATAGATTATCATGCAAGGCTGATGATATTGATAGTATTGAAGAAGTTATAGATATACAAAGAGATCTAGAAAGATATCAGAAAGATACCCTAAGAAAAATAAAGCCACAACAAGTTCACATGGGTATGTTTGAAAGTAAGAGTGGTCTATACAGAATATCTCGAGAAGTAGAATTAAGCGTGTTAACACATCCAGTAGATTTAAGAATTGTAAGCAAAAATATTGAAAATGAATTAAAATATTGTGGTTACAAATATATTCATCAAGGCATGTATATCATAGGAGTCAAAGGTATGACAAGGAAGAAATTAGGTGCGAGGGTTTTGATAACTTTATTAGACAGAAGATGGGAATCTGTAGATAAAGCAGCATTAGGATTTTTGGAAGGAGACATGAATGAAAATAGATTAATAACCTATATAGCTCCAGACCTAATGATGCCCGTAAAAGAATTTATTGAAAAAATGAGTTTTGGTTTCCAAACTAAAGGTTATGAAGATTTTAAAGGAACAAATTTGCTAGTAAGTATAGAATTTATAGGAAGGCTCACTAATAGAAGTAGCTCCAGATATAGAGTGAATGTGAATGACGTAATTGATAGTATGCAATCAAAAGGTATTAAATTTATGAATCCTCTTAAAATTGGCTCTGAAGAAAGAGCAGGAGAAGAATCGAAGATAGGAGAATTAATAGAGAAAAAAGAATTAAAGCAACCTGAAAACTACATAAGCTATCAAAATTGTGAAGGAAGTAGCAGTATTCGATTTATGAACTATAAAGCTGCATCAATAGAAGACTCTGAATCATTTATGTCAGAATCGGAAATTAATGATGATACGAATAAAGGTATATCTGAATGTATGGAAAAGGCTAATTTAGATGATGAAATAATTCATTGGGAAAAGAAGCTAAAGCATATTGAATGGGAATATAGTCATTCCATGACAAAGGATTGGCCGAAAATTAGAGAAAGAGAGCTATTTATAATTCGAGAAATTGCAAGGTTAATGAAACTAAAAAGGGATAAAATGTCTGTCACTAGTAGTTCAAGCATGGAAGATAAAACTTTAGCATCCGCAGAAAGAAAAGCAAATGCGATCATTAATAAAAATTCTGTTGTTAATAATAATAATAAAGATAAGAATATTATTCAAAAAGAAGAAATTGTTAGTGAAGAAGAGCAATGGGATATCAATAATAAGTTATTATTAGAAAGTTATGAGGAAGAGGAGGAATTAATAAAAGAAATGTGGTTAGAAGATGAAAGATATGATGATTCAGAATAAAATAGTGATTTCTATAACTCACTAGATGATGTGGGACTACATAATTTAGACAATGCAATGGAAGCCATGGAAGTAGAAAGTAGTGGTAAAAGAAGAAGGGGATATGGTGAATCATCTGTGAAAAGAGAAGGAGAAAGAGAGAGACCTACCAGGACAGCTGGACAATGGCCTCCAGAAAAAGATGATTACCAGCCTACATATATCCCAGGACAATATAGATACATGGGTACTAAAAGAAGATATTTTGAAAAACCAGTGCAATTCCAAAATTATAAAAATGATGGTGCTATATTAAACCTAGCAGCTCATGACCCAATAGATTGGCCGAATATAATCAGCATATGGAAAGGTTTAATAGTACAAAAATATATACAAAATCAGTATAGCATAGGCACTAAGGTAGAAGATATGTTAACATATCTTGAAACATTTTTAGGAGAATCTGTAAAAGTTCTTTGGGAACAATGGGTAGAATCATACCCTAGTCAATATGAAGAATTAAAAAGGGCAGGAAGTAACCCTAATAACTTTGCGAATGTTATCTCAAATATGATCATAGCAGAAGATCCTGAATTAGGACATACCTCATTGCAAAATGAAAGGTTAAGAGAAATAGAAAAATTAACATTAACTAGCTGGAAAGGTATTAAAGAGTTTTCCCAGCATTATTTGTATAATGCTACTACTGCTAAACAAGGTTTTAATGTAGGCGTAGTAGAAAGATATTTTAATAAGTTGCCTGATCCCCTAGGGTCAATAATATTTGAAGAATATAAAAAGGAAACGGCGGGAAACGTGGTAAACATATCTCAAGCTGTAACATTTGTTTTCAAACAATTAAGAAAGGTGTGTACTAGTATTCAAGCCCAAAGATCTATGAAGAAATCAGATTATAATTTTTGCAATAACATAGTCCAAATACCACTTACATATGGAGAAGAAAGGCATAGGAAAAACAAATATTATAAACCACAAAGGAGAGATAATAGAAATTTTAGAACAAAGAAAAGATATTTCTTAAGAAGATCAGACAATAGAGCCCCATTCTTGCATAAAAGAAATGTAAGAAGATATAATCCTAAGAAAACCTATGATAAAACATGCAGGTGTTTCATATGTAACTCACCAGATCATCTAAGTAGAACTTGCCCTAATAAAGACTAGAAAAGATACTCTAGCAAATATGAAGAACAAGAGAGGGTGTTAATTATAGATAGCGTTAATGAAAATATATTAGTATGTGATGATGAAATAAAAGACGATGAGTCAATATATTCAATTATAGAAACAGATGAAGTAGAAAATGAGGCTCCAGAATATGAATCAAGTGAAGATGAAATATACCTAATACATGATTTAGCCGGTTTAAAAATTCAAATGATGAACCAAGTAGATTGTGAACATGATTGGATTAGAGGGAAAGGTGATTATAACATAAAATGTGCTTTCTATATATATTATCCAAGCCAAGATAATAGGTTTACATGTAGCTTGTGTTTAAAACAAGCATGTGCCTCATGTCTAAGAGCCAATAATCAAAAGTGGAGACAAGAGATAGAATTGGAACCAGAAGAGCGAATATTATCCAGTAGGGTTAGAAATTTAGAAAATAGAATAAATAAGCTAGAAGCAGAGCTAGAAAAACTTAAAGATGAGTTAGAAAATAGTAAAGAGGAAAATGATAATGTTCCAAAAAACACAGAAATGAAAGAGCAAATGGTAACAGTAAGGGATAAAAGAGGAGACAAATTAATACAATTGAAAGATGCAATTACTAGTTTTGGAAACAAATATATTGTTCGATTACCATTCAAAGAAGTGTTAGGAATAAGGATCCCAGTTAAGATTGTTCTGAAGCCAAATATTTCATATAAAGTACTGGCACTATTAGATACTGGTTGCACTAAAAATATCATCCATGATAAATATTTTATGAGATGTCCCGAAATAGTTGAAACTATAGATGATAATAAAGCTGAAGTATCTACCGATATGTCAGGAATAAAGAAGATCCATAACCAGCTAGCATATAATATTGAAGCTTACATAAATGGCACAAAATATATAATAGATGAAATTACAATAAGAGATTTGTCAGTAATAAACGATGACATGATAATAGGGTTAAGATTTTTACAACAATCTTTACAAACCACAATCATACATGAAGAGGGGGTAACATTTATTCCTTATCAAGATAATGTTCCATACATATCTGAAGTGCGAAAACAAAGAAAGTCCTTACAAAATG
The DNA here is from genome assembly GCF_002162155.2 of Triticum dicoccoides. NCBI lineage: Eukaryota > Viridiplantae > Streptophyta > Magnoliopsida > Poales > Poaceae > Triticum > Triticum dicoccoides. The sequence goes on along the minus strand of NC_041383.1, from coordinate 813,865,089 downwards.
TAGAAATATCTAATTTAGATGATGAATATAGCACAAGTCCAGATCCCCTTGAATTCTGTAAAGACGAAGAACTTAGTGAGACCATAGAAGAATATCATATAGAAAATACATGTACTGAATGCATTGGGTTGCAATCATTCTCTCCAAATTGGTATAGAGATATAAAATCTAAAAAGGATATAGATAAGATTGTGCAAAGACTAGAAAGTATACAAATTATTGGAGAAATACCAATGAAACATTGGGATAAGAACTCTATAGTTTGAAAAATAAATATCATAAATCCAGATTATATAATTAAGTCAGGACCAATAGAAGCAACTCCTAAAGATATCGAAGAGTTCAAAATGCATATTGAAGAGTTATTAAAGTTAAAAGCTATAAGAGAAAGCAGAAGCCCTCATCGATCTGCTGCTTTTATAGTTAGAAATCATGCTGAAGAAGTTAGAGGTAAATCTAGAATGGTAATTAACTTTAAAAGGCTTAATGATAATACAGTTGACGATGCATA
>NC_041383.1:813863392-813864568 GCF_002162155.2 Triticum dicoccoides | reverse complement strand
AAGATCCTGAATTAGGACATACCTCATTGCAAAATGAAAGGTTAAGAGAAATAGAAAAATTAACATTAACTAGCTGGAAAGGTATTAAAGAGTTTTCCCAGCATTATTTGTATAATGCTACTACTGCTAAACAAGGTTTTAATGTAGGCGTAGTAGAAAGATATTTTAATAAGTTGCCTGATCCCCTAGGGTCAATAATATTTGAAGAATATAAAAAGGAAACGGCGGGAAACGTGGTAAACATATCTCAAGCTGTAACATTTGTTTTCAAACAATTAAGAAAGGTGTGTACTAGTATTCAAGCCCAAAGATCTATGAAGAAATCAGATTATAATTTTTGCAATAACATAGTCCAAATACCACTTACATATGGAGAAGAAAGGCATAGGAAAAACAAATATTATAAACCACAAAGGAGAGATAATAGAAATTTTAGAACAAAGAAAAGATATTTCTTAAGAAGATCAGACAATAGCGCCCCATTCTTGCATAAAAGAAATGTAAGAAGATATAATCCTAAGAAAACCTATGATAAAACATGCAGGTGTTTCATATGTAACTCACCAGATCATCTAAGTAGAACTTGCCCTAATAAAGACCAGAAAAGATACTCTAGCAAATATGAAGAACAAGAGAGGGTGTTAATTATAGATAGCGTTAATGAAAATATATTAGTATGTGATGATGAAATAAAAGACGATGAGTCAATATATTCAATTATAGACACATATGAAGTAGAAAATGAGGCTCCAGAATATGAATCAAGTGAAGATGAAATAGACCTAATAGATGATTTAGCCGGTTTAAAAATTGAAATGATGAACCAAGTAGATTGTGAACATGATTGGATTAGAGGAAAAGGTGATTATAACATAAAATGTGCTTTCTGTATATATTATCCAAGCCAAGATAATAGGTTTACATGTAGCTTGTGTTTAAAACAAGCATGTGCCTCATGTCTAAGAGCCAATAATCAAAAGTGGAGACAAGAGATAGAATTGGAACCAGAAGAGCGAATATTATCCAGTAGGGTTAGAAATTTAGAAAATAGAATAAATAAGCTAGAAGCAGAGCTAGAAAAACTTAAAGATGAGTTAGAAAATAGTAAAGAGGAAAATGATAATGTTCCAAAAAACACAGAAATGAAAGAGCAAATGGTAACAGTAAGGGATAAAA
>NC_041383.1:813841715-813863185 GCF_002162155.2 Triticum dicoccoides | reverse complement strand
ATAATGTTCCATACATATCTGAAGTGCGAAAACAAAGAAAGTCCTTACAAAATGTAGAAATATCTAATTTAGATGATGAATATAGCACAAGTCCAGATCCCCTTGAATTCTGTAAAGACGAAGAACTTAGTGAGACCATAGAAGAATATCATATAGAAAATACATGTACTGAATGCATTGGGTTGCAATCATTCTCTCCAAATTGGTATAGAGATATAAAATCTAAAAAGGATATAGATAAGATTGTGCAAAGACTAGAAAGTATACAAATTATTGGAGAAATACCAATGAAACATTGGGATAAGAACTCTATAGTTTGAAAAATAAATATCATAAATCCAGATTATATAATTAAGTCAGGACCAATAGAAGCAACTCCTAAAGATATCGAAGAGTTCAAAATGCATATTGAAGAGTTATTAAAGTTAAAAGCTATAAGAGAAAGCAGAAGCCCTCATCGATCTGCTGCTTTTATAGTTAGAAATCATGCTGAAGAAGTTAGAGGTAAATCTAGAATGGTAATTAACTTTAAAAGGCTTAATGATAATACAGTTGACGATGCATACAACATACCTAATAAGCAGGAATGGATTAACAGAATACAAGGAAGTAAATATTTCTCCAAATTCGATTTGAAGGCAGGATTTTGGCAAGTAAAAATGGCTGAAGAATCTATTCCATGGACAGCATTTACTTGTCCACAAGGCCATTATGAATGGCTAGTAATGCCATTAGGCCTAAAGAATGCACCTGCACTATTTCAAAGAAAGATGCAAAATATATTTAATGAGAATCAAGCATTTATATTAGTATACGTAGATGATTTGTTAGTATTCTCAAAATCATACAAAGAGCATATAGCCCATCTTGAAGTGTTCTTTCGAAAGGGAGAACAAAATGGGCTCATACTATCTAAAAAGAAGATGGAGATTTGCAAAGAGAAAATAAATTTCCTTGGTCATGAAATAGGAGAAGGAAAAATATATCTACAAGAACATATTGGAAAGAAAATATTAGAGTTTCCTGATAATATGAGTGATAAAAAGGTTTTACAACAGTTCTTAGGAATTGTAAACTATGCGCGAAACTATATAGATAACTTAGCAAAGCTAGCAGGACCTTTATATGCTAAATTAAGAAAAAATGGTCAAAGATACTTCAATTCTGAAGATATAAAATTAGTAAAGGCCATCAAGGAAAAGGTCAGGAATTTAAAACCCCTAGAATTTCCCCTAGAAGACAATTATTTTATAATTGAGACAGATGCATCTAAGGTAGGATGGGGTGCGATACCAAAACAAAAGCCCAATAAATACTCTCCAAAGGCAGACGAAAAAATATGCAGATACGCTTCAGGAAGTTACAAATTAAAGACGGTAAATAATATTGATAGAGAAATTCTTGTAGTTGTAAATGCAATAAATGCGTTTAGGTTATATCTAGGATTTAAAGAATTTACTGTACGAACAGACTGTTAAGCCATATGCCGATATTACAATAAAATTAATAGTAAGAAAAGCTCAACCAGAAGATGGGTCTTATTTGAAGACACCATAGCTGGGAATGGTTATAAAGTTATTTTTGAGCATATTAAGGGGAAGGATAATACCTTACCTGACATATTTTCTCGTGCATCAAATTTGCAGGAATGAGGAAAGGATTATTCGCAAACAAGGATGAATATCTCTTCTTTGGAGAAGAAAATAGGGTGAAAATGTTTCAGCCAAATACATTCAATTTTAAGCCAAAATCCCATATTAAGCTCGGTGAAGCTCAAAGATGCATATTGGATAACTTTTGGTTCCAATATACTCGCAAAAGAGAGGAACAAGGATATTTTTTATCAATTCTCAACAGTTTGGCTGAATATTTTAATGAATTAAACAAAAATATGCCAAAGCCAGCAAAGGTTGAAATACCAAAAGGAGAAACTCTATATCTTATATTTGATGGAAACAAACCTGGCATATATTTGGAATGGGAGAATATTATGATTGAAAAATTAGATGCAAAAAGAAATGGACAAGATTTAACATTCAAAAGATATTACAGTATAGATGAGGCCTTACTTTGGGCAAGGAAGGTATTAGGACCAGATTATTATATTGACCCAAAGGCTAAAAACTATATCCAAATGAAAAGAGGCATACCTGCTTCACCAACTCCCACAAAGGGGGAGGCATCAAGCTCAAACAATATAAAGAAAGAAGAATCCCCAAAATATAAGACATATCAAGAATGCCTTCTAAAGGGGCTTGACCCTTTAGACAGTGAATACATAGATCAAGAAATGGATAAAAGGTTTGAAGAATTTTCAAAGATAATAAAGAAAGAATTAAATAAGGAAATATTAAAAGAACTAAGGCAAGAAATGGATGAAAAATTTGAAGAAATAAAGAAAGAATGTGATGAAAAATATGATTTCAATCTGTTAAATGATGATGATCATATGGACTTAGCAGGGCATGGGCAGCGACCTGAATAAAGCCCAAACTGCATATATTGATATTGCTATCAATTATTAGGGCGCGGAGGACATATACCCGACCCGAATATTGATAGAAATTCCCATAAGGTCCTTTAAATATTGATAAGGTATTATCAATCATATGGGCAGGGAACACCCCCTGTAAAAAAATAAAATAAAATGATATATATATATATATATATATATATTTGTAAAATAAATAAATAATAATATGAAGCAATATTGAAAATGTAAGCAGCCTTGGCATGTATGTACGCATACACTGACACGAGGATTCTTGAGGGCTGAAGAAGCTCTCAAGGCTAATCGCATGAAGATCTATATGGCCGAAGAGCGAAGACTGGTACACAAAGACTAGCCAATTATTCACCGAGAGACAATGCCACGTGAAGAAAGCAAAGATTCCTGAAGATTGAAACTTGTCGGCACTCTCTCGCACTTTTCTATATTATTAGAAGGACACACGTATACCCTAGTAGGACACGTGTGCATGCTACCGTGGGTAAAATAAGTGAAGGAAGGCTCCCGAAGGCCACCTTGCAGCCACCCCTCGCGGCTATAAAAGGAGACGCTGGGCTCAAGAAGAGAACATAAGAGACGGGAGAGCACGGAGCACTCAAAGCATCGAGACTCTCCACCAGAGCACCACTTCCTTCGTAGTCTAGCCACCACCACTACTAGTAGAATAGCCAAGAAGGCGCTTAGTTCGCCAAGAGTTTGAAGGTAATTTCCTAGTTGTGTGTAATCCCTTTGGGGCCTCCCGAAAGGGAAAACCATATGTAAATTATGTTGTTGAAATGATGTAGTTTCTTGGTTTCACTTAGTGCTTTTATTTATGAATTTATGGGACGAGTTCTTATGCTAGGGATCCTATAGGAGAAACCTCTGCGTGTGTAGTTCTCTGTGTAGCCAGAGTGGCGTTTGAATGAGAACCTTGTGGCCATAGAGAAGTGTTCCCTTCGGGTGGAACTGCCTGGGAAGACGATAGGAATTTACCCCATAAATTTGCAATTAAAACTTCTAAGTGAACGTAACTAGCTACATCTGATGCAACATAATGAAAAATATGGTGAGTACTGAGTAGGATTTTACACCTTTGCGCACATCGCCGGACGAATTGTTGGCCTCTCCAGCCTCTAAATAGATCCTGCATTAAATATATAATCGAGTTAGAACGTGAAGGTAATCATATTGAATTAAATATTGTTGTGAATAGTGGAATACTATTCCAAATAGTGTATTCAATAGTGGAGCACTATTGTGAATAGTGCCCTACCTAGTGAATAGTAAATACTATTCAAGATAAAAAGAATACCTGTCTACCACTTCCACCTAATCCCAAATTAACCTAATCAAAATCTACTCACATAGTAACTATTTATAAAAAAAAATTATCCCATATATTGTTGGTATCAGGTCCAGCGTTTAATCAATGAAAGGTTAAAATATTTAAACTTAGAAGTTAGCGCAGGTAAAGTAATTAATACTAAGGAAAATCTAAATATAAGGTGTAGAGTAAATCCTTCTGAAGAGCATATCTGGCATTCATCTCATAGCCAGTTAAATACGGTTGTCGATTTGATATATAACTTTTACATATCTTGGGGAAAAAGACAAGATAATTTAGACCAAAAATTTGAAAGTTTATTCAAAGAATACCAAAAGCTTGCTGATAAGTATTCAGGTTTGAATAATAAAATTGATCTAGCTTTACATAAGCTAGAGGAAGCAAAAGCAAGACAGAATATAGTTTCCAACAATAACGATTATATTAAAGAAGAAGTGTTATCAATAGGCCGTTACTTAAGTAAAGGCAAAGAGTCACTCACACGCACTGATTCAAGACAAGATATACTTGAAATAAAAAAGTTGGTGCAAGAGGTTAAAACCTTGATTATCTCATAATTATATGACCGAATATACTCAAGCATTAAACGAAGTAGCTAAATACCTGTCACCTCCTGTCGGGTTTTCAGATCACGACTCTCCAAAAGAAGATCCCAAAGTAATAATAATACAAAATAACACAATCATCCAACTATTAATTCAAGTATTAGATAAGCTAAAAAGTGTTCAAAGCAACAAAGAAATTGTGTTATCATCATCTGGAATAGTTGCCTCTACTAGAAATATTAATTCAGAAAAATGGACGTATCTAAAGGCTTCCTTAGACGAGACAAAACTCTCCAATTAGTAAGGCAAGATTCAAGACCTTTAGCCATGAAGCATAGATTATCATGCAAAGCTGATGGTATTGATAGTATTGAAGAAGTTATAGATATACAAAGAGATCTAGAAAGATATCAGAAAGATACCCTAAGAAAAATAAAGCCACAACAAGTATATCACATGGGTATGTTTGAAAGTAAGAGTGGTCTATACAGAATATCTCGAGAAGTAGAATTAAGCGTGTTAACACATCCAGTAGATTTAAGAATTGTAAGCAAAAATATTGAAAATGAATTAAAATATTGTGGTTACAAATATATTCATCAAGGCATGTATGTCATAGGAGTTAAAGGTATGACAAGGAAGAAATTAGGTGTGAAGGTTTTGATAACTTTATTAGACAGAAGATGGGAATCTGTAGATAAAGCAGCATTAGGATTTTTGGAAGGAGACATGAATGAAAATAGATTAATAACCTATATAGCTCCAGACCTAATGATGCCCGTAAAAGAATTTATTGAAAAAATGAGTTTTGGTTTCCAAACTAAAGGTTATGAAGATTTTAAAGGAACAAATTTGCTAGTAAGTATAGAATTTATAGGAAGGCTCACTAATAGAAGTAGCTCCAGATATAGAGTGAATGTGAATGACGTAATTGATAGTATGCAATCAAAAGGTATTAAATTTATGATTCCTCTTAAAATTGGCTCTGAAGAAAGAGCAGGAGAAGAATGGAAGATAGGAGAATTAGTAGAGAAAAAAGAATTAAAGCAACCTGAAAACTACATAAGCTATCAAAATTGTGAAGGAAGTAGCAGTATTTGATTTATGAACTATAAAGCTACATCAATAGAAGACTCTGAATCATTTATGTCAGAATCGGAAATTAATGATGATAAGAATAAAGGTATATCTAAATGTATGGAAAAGGCTAATTTAGATGATGAAATAATTCATTGAGAAAAGAAGCTAAAGCATATTGAATGGGAATATAGTCATTCTATGACAAAGGATTGGCCGAAAATTAGAGAAAGAGAGCTATTTATCATTCGAGAAATTGCAAGGTTAAAGAAACTAAAAAGCGATAAAATGTCTGTCACTAGTAGTTCAAGCATGGAAGATAAAATTTTAGCATCCGCAGAAAGAAAAGCAAGTGCGATCATTAATAAAAATTCTGTTGTTAATAATAATAATAAAGATAAGAATATTATTCAAAAAGAAGAAATTGTTAGTGAAGAAGAGCAATGGGATATCAATAATAAGTTATTATTAGAAAGTTATGAGGAAGAGGAGGAATTAATAAAAGAAATGTGGTTAGAAGATGAAAGATATGATGATTCAGAACAAAATAGTGATTTCTATAACTCACTAGATGATGTGGGACTACATAATTTAGACAATGCAATGGAAGCCATGGAAGTAGAAAGTAGTGGTAAAAGAAGAAGGGGATATGGTGAATCATCTGTGAAAAGAGAAGGAGAAAGAGAGAGACCTACCAGGACAGCTGGACAATGGCCTCCAGAAAAAGATGATTACCAGCCTACATATATCCCAGGACAATATAGATACATGGGTACTAAAAGAAGAGATTTTGAAAAACCAGTGCAATTCCAAAATTATAAAAATGATGGTGCTATATTAAACCTAGCAGCTCATGACCTAATAGATTGGCCGAATATAATCAGCATATGGAAAGGTTTAATAGTACAAAAATATATACAAAATCAGTATAGCATAGGCACTATGGTAGAAGATATGTTAACATATCTTGAAACATTTTTAGGAGAATCTGTAAAAGTTCTTTGGGAACAATGGGTAGAATCATACCCTAGTCAATATGAAGAATTAAAAAGGGCAGGAAGTAACCCTAATAACTTTGCGAATGTTATCTCAAATATTATCATAGCAGAAGATCCTGAATTAGGACATACCTCATTGCAAAATGAAAGGTTAAGAGAAATAGAAAAATTAACATTAACTAGCTGTAAAGGTATTAAATAGTTTTCCCAGCATTATTTGTATAATGCTACTACTGCTAAACAAGGTTTTAATGTAGGCGTAGTAGAAAGATATTTTAATAAGTTGCCTGATCCCCTAGGGTCAATAATATTTGAAGAATATAAAAAGGAAACAACGGGAAACGTGGTAAACATATCTCAAGCTGTAACATTTGTTTTCAAACAATTAAGAAAGGTGTGTACTAGTATTCAAGCCCAAAGATCTATGAAGAAATCAGATTATAATTTTTGCAATAACATAGTCCAAATACCACTTACATATGGAGAAGAAAGGCATAGGAAAAACAAATATTATAAACCACAAAGGAGAGATAATAGAAATTTTAGAACAAAGAAAAGATATTTCTTAAGAAGATCAGACAATAGAGCCCCATTCTTTCATAAAAGAAATGTAAGAAGATATAATCCTAAGAAAACCTATGATAAAACATGCAGGTGTTTCATATGTAACTCACCAGATCATCTAAGTAGAACTTGCCCTAATAAAGACCAGAAAAGATACTCTAGCAAATATGAAGAACAAGAGAGGGTGTTAATTATAGATAGCGTTAATGAAAATATATTAGTATGTGATGATGAAATAAAAGACGATGAGTCAATATATTCAATTATAGAAAAAGATGAAGTAGAAAATGAGGCTCCAGAATATGAATCAAGTGAAGATGAAATAGACCTAATACATGATTTAGCCGGTTTAAAAATTGAAATGATGAACCAAGTAGATTGTGAACATGATTGGATTAGAGGAAAAGGTGATTATAACATAAAATGTGCTTTCTGTATATATTATCCAAGCCAAGATAATAGGTTTACATGTAGCTTGTGTTTAAAACAAGCATGTGCCTCATGTCTAAGAGCCAATAATCAAAAGTGGAGACAAGAGATAGAATTGGAACCAGAAGAGCGAATATTATCCAGTAGGGTTAGAAATTTAGAAAATAGAATAAATAAGCTAGAAGCAGAGCTAGAAAAACTTAAAGATGAGTTAGAAAATAGTAAAGAGGAAAATGATAATGTTCCAAAAAACACAGAAATGAAAGAGCAAATGGTAACAGTAAGGGATAAAAAAGGAGACAAATTAATACAATTGAAAGATGCAATTACTAGTTTTGGAAACAAATATATTGTTCGATTACCATTCAAAGAAGTGTTAGGAATAAGGATCCCAGTTAAGATTGTTCCAAAGCCAAATATTTCATATAAAGTACTGGCACTATTAGATACTGGTTGCACTAAAAATATCATCCATGATAAATATTTTATGAGATGTCCCGAAATAGTTGAAACTATAGATGATAATAAAGCTGAAGTATCTACCGATATGTCAGGAATAAAGAAGATCCATAACCAGCTAGCATATAATATTGAAGCTTACATAAATGGCACAAAATATATAATAGATGAAATTACAATAAGAGATTTGTCAGTAATAAATGATGACATGATGATAGGGTTAAGATTTTTACAACAATCTTTACAAACCACAATCATACATGAAGAGGGGGTAACATTTATTCCTTATCAAAATAATGTTCCATACATATCTGAAGTGCGAAAACAAAGAAAGTCCTTACAAAATGTAGAAATATCTAATTTAGATGATGAATATAGCACAAGTCCAGATCCCCTTGAATTCTGTAAAGACGAAGAACTTAGTGAGACCATAGAAGAATATCATATAGAAAATACATGTACTGAATGCATTGGGTTGCAATCATTCTCTCCAAATTGGTATAGAGATATAAAATCTAAAAAGGATATAGATAAGATTGTGCAAAGACTAGAAAGTATACAAATTATTGGAGAAATACCAATGAAACATTGGGATAAGAACTCTATAGTTTGCAAAATAAATATCATAAATCCAGATTATATAATTAAGTCAGGACCAATAGAAGCAACTCCTAAAGATATCGAAGAGTTCAAAATGCATATTGAAGAGTTATTAAAGTTAAAAGCTATAAGAGAAAGCAGAAGCCCTCATCGATCTGCTGCTTTTATAGTTAGAAATCATGCTGAAGAAGTTAGAGGTAAATCTAGAATGGTAATTAACTTTAAAAGGCTTAATGATAATACAGTTGACGATGCATACAACATACCTAATAAGCAGGAATGGATTAACAGAATACAAGGAAGTAAATATTTCTCCAAATTCGATTTAAAGGCAGGATTTTGGCAAGTAAAAATGGCTGAAGAATCTATTCCATGGACAGCATTTACTTGTCCACAAGGCCATTATGAATGGCTAGTAATGCCATTAGGCCTAAAGAATGCACCTGCACTATTTCAAAGAAAGATGCAAAATATATTTAATGAGAATCAAGCATTTATATTAGTATACGTAGATGATTTGTTAGTATTCTCAAAATCATACAAAGAGCATATAGCCCATCTTGAAGTGTTCTTTCGAAAGGTAGAACAAAATGGGCTCATACTATCTAAAAAGAAGATGGAGATTTGCAAAGAGAAAATAAATTTCCTCGGTCATGAAATAGGAGAAGGAAAAATATATCTACAAGAACATATTGCAAAGAAAATATTAGAGTTTCCTGATAATATGAGTGATAAAAAGGTTTTACAACAGTTCTTAGGAATTGTAAACTATGCGCGAAACTATATAGATAACTTAGCAAAGCTAGCAGGACCTTTATATGCTAAATTAAGAAAAAATGGTCAAAGATACTTCAATTCTGAAGACATAAAATTAGTAAAGGCCATCAAGGAAAAGGTCAGGAATTTAAAACCCCTAGAATTGCCTCTAGAAGACAATTATTTTATAATTGAGACAGATGCATCTAAGGTAGGATGGGGTGCGATACTAAAACGAAAGCCCAATAAATACTCTCCAAAGGAAGACGAAAAAATATGCAGATATGCTTCAGGAAGTTACAAATTAAAGACGGTAAATAATATTGATAGAGAAATTCTTGCAGTTGTAAATGCAATAAATGCATTTAGGTTATATCTAGGATTTAAAGAATTTACAGTACGAACAGACTGTGAAGCCATATGCCGATATTACAATAAAATTAATATTAAGAAAAGCTCAACCAGAAGATGGGTCTTATTTGAAGACACCATAGCTAGGAATGGTTATAAAGTTATTTTGAGCATATTAAGGGGAAGGATAATACCTTACCTGACATATTTTCTCGTGCATCAAATTTGCAGGAATGAGGAAAGAATTATTCGCCAACAAGGATGAATATCTCTTCTTTGGAGAAGAAAATAGGCTGAAAATGTTTCAGCCAAATACATTCAATTTTAAGCCAAAATCCCATATTAAGCTCAATGAAGCTCAAAGATGCATATTGGATAACTTTTGGTTCCAATATACTCGCAAAAGAGAGGAACAAGGATATTTTTTATCAATTCTCAACAGTTTGGCTGAATATTTTAATGGATTAAACAAAAATGTGCCAAAGCCAGCATAGGTTGAAATACCAAAAGGAGAAACTCTATATCTTATATTTGATGGAAACAAACCTGGCATATATTTGGAATGGGAGAATATTATGATTGAAAAATTAGATGCAAAAAGAAATGGACAAGATTTAACATTCAAAAGATATTACAGTATAGATGAGGCCTTACTTTGGGCAAGGAAGGTATTAGGACCAGATTATTATATTGACCCAAAGGCTAAAAACTATATCCAAATGAAAAGAGGCATACCTGCTTCACCAACTCCCACAAAGGGGGAGGCATCAAGCTCAAACAATATAAAGAAAGAAGAATCCCCAAAATATAAGACATATCAAGAATGCCTTCTAAAGGGGCTTGACCCTTTAGACAGTGAATACATAGATCAAGAAATGGATAAAAGGTTTGAAGAATTTTCAAAGATAATAAAGAAAGAATTAAAGGAGGAAATATTAAAAGAATTAAGGCAAGAAATGGATGAAAAATTTGAAGAAATAAAGAAAGAATGTGATGAAAAATATGATTTCAATCTGTTAAATGATGATGATCATATGGACATAGCAGGGCATGGGCAGCAACCTGAATAAAGCCCAAACTGCATATATTGATATTGCTATCAATTATTCGGGCGCGGAGGACATATACCCGACCCGAATATTGATAGAAATTCCCATAAGGTCCTTTAAATATTGATAAGGTATTATCAATCATATGGGCAGGGAAGACCCCATGTAAAAAAAATTTAATAATAATAATAATAAATAAATAAAATGATATATATATATATATATTTGTAAAATAAATAAATAATAATATTAAGCAATATTGAAAATGTAAGCAGCCTTGGCATGTATGTACGCATACACTGACACGAGGATTCTTGAAGGCTGAAGAAGCTCTCAAGGCTAATCGCATGAAGACCTGTATGGCCGAAGAGCGAAGACTGGTACACAAAGACTAGCCAATTATTCACCGAGAGACAATGCCACGTGAAGAAAGCAAAGATTCCTGAAGATTGAAACTTGTCAGCACTCTCTCGCACTTTTCTATATTATTAGAAGGACACGCGTATACCCTAGTAGGACACGTGTGCATGCTACCCCTCGTGGCTATAAAAGGAGACGCTGGGCTCAAGAAGAGAACATAAGAGACGGGAGAGCACGGAGCACTCAAAGCATCGAGACTCTCCACCAGAGCACCACTTCCTTCGTAGTCTAGCCACCACCACTACTAGTAGAATAGCCAAGAAGGCGCTTAGTTCGCCAAGAGTTTGAAGGTAATTTCCTAGTTGTGTGTAATCCCTTCGGGGCCTCCCGAAAGGGAAAACCATATGTAAATTATGTTGTTGAAATGATGTAGTTTCTTGGTTTCACTTAGTGCTTTTATTTATGAATTTATGGGACGAGTTCTTATGCTAGGGATCCTATAGGAGAAACCTCTGCGTGTGTAGTTCTCTGTGTAGACAGAGTGGCGTTTGAATGAGAACCTTGTGGCCGTAGAGAAGTGTTCCCTTCGGGTGGAACTGCCTGGGAAGACGATAGGAATTTACCCCATAAATTTGCAATTAAAACTGCTAAGTGAACGTAACTAGCTACATCTGATGCAACATAATGAAAAATATGGTGAGTACTGAGTAGGATTTTACACCTTTGCGCACATCGCCGGACGAATTGTTGGCCTCGCCAGCCTCTAAATAGATCCTGCATTAAATATATAATCGAGTTAGAACGTGAAGGTAATCATATTGAATTAAATATTGTTGTGAATAGTGGAATACTATTCCAAATAGTGTATTCAATAGTGGAGCACTATTGTGAATAGTAAATACTATTCAAGATAAAAAGAATACCTGTCTACCACTTCCACCTAATCCCAAATTAACCTAATCAAAATCTAATCACATAGTAACTATTTTTATAAAAAAAAATTTATCCCATATACAAATTTTTTTTTATAAAAATAGTTACTATGTGATTAGATTTTGATTAGGTTAATTTGGGATTAGGTGGAAGTGGTAGACAGGTATTCTTTTTATCTTGAATAGTATTTACTATTCACTAGGTAGGGCACTATTCACAATAGTGCTCCACTATTGAATACACTATTTGGAATAGTATTCCACTATTCACAACAATATTTAATTCAATATGATTACCTTCACGTTCTAACTCGATTATATATTTAATGCAGGATCTATTTAGAGGCTGGCGAGGCCAACAATTCGTCCGGCGATGTGCGCAAAGGTGTAAAATCCTACTCAGTACTCACCATATTTTCATTATGTTGCATCAGATGTAGCTAGTTACGTTCACTTAGCAGTTTTAATTGCAAATTTATGGGGTAAATTCCTATCGTCTTCCCAGGCAGTTCCACCCGAAGGGAACACTTCTCTACGGCCACAAGGTTCTCATTCAAACGCCACTCTGGCTACACAGAGAACTACACACGCAGAGGTTTCTCCTATAGGATCCCTAGCATAAGAACTCGTCCCATAAATTCATAAATAAAAGCACTAAGTGAAACCAAGAAACTACATCATTTCAACAACATAATTTACATATGGTTTTCCCTTTCGGGAGGCCCCGAAGGGATTACACACAACTAGGAAATTACCTTCAAACTCTTGGCAAACTAAGCGCCTTCTTGGCTATTCTACTAGTAGTGGTGGTGGCTAGACTACGAAGGAAGTGGTGCTCTGGTGGAGAGTCTCGATGCTTTGAGTGCTCCGTGCTCTCCCGTCTCTTGTGTTCTCTTCTTGAGCCCAGCGTCTCCTTTTTTAGCCGTGAGGGGTGGCTTCAGGGTGGCCTTCGGGAGCCTTCCTTCACTTATTTTACCCACGGTAGCATGCACACGTGTCCTACTAGGGTATACGCGTGTCCTTCTAATAATATAGAAAAGTGCGAGAGAGTGCCGACAAGTTTAAATCTTCAGGAATCTTTGCTTTCTTCACGTGGCATTGTCTCTCGGTGAATAATTGGCTAGTCTTTGTGTACCAGTCTTCGCTTTTCGGCCATACAGGTCTTCATGCGATTAGCCTTGAGAGCTTCTTCAACCTTCAAGAATCCCCGTGTCAGTGTATGCGTACATACATGCCAAGGCTGCTTACATTTTCAATATTGCTTAATATTATTATTTATTTATTTTACAAATATATATATATATATCATTTTATTTATTTATTATTATTATTATTATTTTTACATGGGGTCTTCCCTGCCCATATGATTGATAATACCTTATCAATATTTAAAGGACCTTATGGGAATTTCTATCAATATTCGGGTCGGGTATATGTCCTCCGCGCCCGAATAATTGATAGCAACATCAATATATGCAGTTTGGGCTTTATTCAGGTCGCTGCCCATGCCCTGCTATGTCCATATGATCATCATCATTTAACAGATTGAAATCATATTTTTCATCACATTCTTTCTTTATTTCTTCAAATTTTTCATCCATTTCTTGCCTTAATTCTTTTAATATTTCCTCCTTTAATTCTTTCTTTATTATCTTTGAAAATTCTTCAAACCTTTTATCCATTTCTTGATCTATGTATTCACTGTCTAAAGGGTCAAGCCCCTTTAGAAGGCATTCTTGATATGTCTTATATTTTGGGGATTCTTCTTTCTTTATATTGTTTGAGCTTGATGCCTCCCCCTTTGTGGGAGTTGGTGAAGCAGGTATGCCTCTTTTCATTTGGATATAGTTTTTAGCCTTTGGGTCAATATAATAATCTGGTCCTAATACCTTCCTTGCCCAAAGTAAGGCCTCATCTATACTGTAATATCTTTTGAATGTTAAATCTTGTCCATTTCTTTTTGCATCTAATTTTTCAATCATAATATTCTCCCATTCCAAATATATGCCAGGTTTGCTTCCATCAAATATAAGATATAGAGTTTCTCCTTTTGGTATTTCAACCTTTGCTGGCTTTGGAACATTTTTGTTTAATTCATTAAAATATTCAGCCAAACTGTTGAGAATTGATAAAAAATATCCTTGTTCCTCTCTTTTGCGAGTATATTGGAACCAAAAGTTATCCAATATGCATCTTTGAGCTTCATCGAGCTTAATATGGGATTTTGGCTTAAAATTGAATGTATTTGGCTGAAACATTTTCAGCCTATTTTCTTCTCCAAAGAAGAGATATTCATCCTTGTTGGCGAATAATCCTTTCCTCATTCCTGCAAATTTGATGCACGAGAAAATATGTCAGGTAAGGTATTATGCTTCCCCTTAATATGCTCAAAAATAACTTTATAACCATTCCCAGCTATGGTGTCTTCAAATAAGACCCATATTCTGGTTGAGCTTTTCTTACTATTAATTTTATTGTAATATCGGCATATGGCTTCACAGTCTGTTCGTACTGTAAATTCTTTAAATCCTAGATATAACCTAAATGCATTTATTGCATTTACAACTGCAAGAATTTCTCTATCAATATTATTTACCGTCTTTAATTTGTAACTTCCTAAAGCATATCAGCATATTTTTCCGTCTGCCTTTGGAGAGTATTTATTGGGCTTTTGTTTTAGTATCGCACCCCATCCTACCTTAGATGCATCTGTCTCAATTATAAAATAATTGTCTTCTAGAGGCAATTCTAGGGGTTTTAAATTCCTTACCTTTTCCTTGATGGCCTTTACTAATTTTATATCTTCAGAATTGAAGTATCTTTGACCATTTTTTCTTAATTTAGCATATAAAGGTCCTGCTAGCTTTGCTAAGTTATCTATATAGTTTCGCGCATAGTTTACAATTCCTAAGAACTGTTGTAAAACCTTTTTATCACTCATATTATCAGGAAACTCTAATATTTTCTTTGCAATATGTTCTTGTAGATATATTTTTCCTTCTCCTATTTCATGACCAAGGAAATTTATTTTCTCTTTGCAAATCTCCATCTTCTTTTTAGATAGTATGAGCCCATTTTGTTCTACCTTTCGAAAGAACACTTCAAGATGGGCTATATGCTCTTTGTATGATTTTGAGAATACTAACAAATCATCTACGTATACGAATATAAATGCTTGAGTCTCATTAAATATATTTTGCATCTTTCTTTGAAATAGTGCAGGTGCATTCTTTAGACCTAATGGCATTACTAGCCATTCATAATGGCCTTGTGGACAAGTAAATGCTGTCCATGGAATAGATTCTTCAGCCATTTTTACTTGCCAAAATCCTGCCTTTAAATCGAATTTGGAGAAATATTTACTTCCTTGTATTCTGTTAATCCATTCCTGCTTATTAGGTATGTTGTATGCATCATCAACTATATTATCATTAAGCCTTTTAAAGTTAATTACCATTCTAGATTTACCTCTAACTTCTTCAGCATGATTTCTAACTATAAAAGCAGCAGATCGATGAGGGCTTCTGCTTTCTCTTATAGCTTTTAACTTTAATAACTCTTCAATATGCATTTTGAACTCTTCGATATCTTTAGGAGTTGCTTCTATTGGTCCTGACTTAATTATATAATCTGGATTTATGATATTTATTTTGCAAACTATAGAGTTCTTATCCCAATGTTTCATTGGTATTTCTCCAATAATTTGTATACTTTCTAGTCTTTGCACAATCTTATCTATATCCTTTTTAGATTTTATATCTCTATACCAATTTGGAGAGAATGATTGCAACCCAATGCATCCAGTACATGTATTTTCTATATGATATTCTTCTAGGGTCTCACTAAGTTCTTCGTCTTTACAGAATTCAAGGGGATCTGGACTTGTGCTATATTCATCATCTAAATTAGATATTTCTACATTTTGTAAGGACTTTCTTTGTTTTCGCACTTCAGATATGTATGGAACATTATCTTGATAAGGAATAAATGTTACCCCCTCTTCATGTATGATTGTGGTTTGTAAAGATTGTTGTAAAAATCTTAACCCTATTATCATGTCATCATTTATTACTGACAAATCTCTTATTGTAATTTCATCTATTATATATTTTGTGCCATTTATGTAAGCTTCAATATTATATGCTAGCTGGTTATGGATCTTCTTTATTCCTGACATATCGGTAGATACTTCAGCTTTATTATCATCTATAGTTTCAACTATTTCGGGACATCTCATAAAATATTTATCATGGATGATATTTTTAGTGCAACCAGTATCTAATAGTGCCAGTACTTTATATGAAATATTTGGCTTCAGAACAATCTTAACTGGGATCCTTATTCCTAACACTTCTTTGAATGGTAATCGAACAATATATTTGTTTCCAAAACTAGTAATTGCATCTTTCAATTGTATTAATTTGTCTCCTTTTTTATCCCTTACTGTTATCATTTGCTCTTTCATTTCTGTGTTTTTTGGAACATTATCATTTTCCTCTTTACTATTTTCTAACTCATCTTTAAGTTTTTCTAGCTCCGCTTCTAGCTTATTTATTCTATTTTCTAAATTTCTAACCCTACTGGATAATATTCGCTCTTCTGGTTCCAATTCTATCTCTTGTCTCCACTTTTGATTATTGGCTCTTAGACATGAGGCACATGCTTGTTTTAAACACAAGCTACATGTAAACCTATTATCTTGGCTTGGATAATATATACAGAAAGCACATTTTATGTTATAATCACCTTTTCCTCTAATCCAATCATGTTCACAATCTACTTGGTTCATCATTTCAATTTTTAAACCGGCTAAATCATCTATTAGGTCTATTTCATCTTCACTTGATTCATATTCTGGAGCCTCATTTTCTACTTCATCTGTTTCTATAATTGAATATATTGACTCATCGTCTTTTATTTCATCATCACATACTAATATATTTTCATTAACGCTATCTATAATTAACACCCTCTCTTGTTCTTCATATTTGCTAGAGTATCTTTTCTGGTCTTTATTAGGGCAAGTTCTACTTAGATGATCTGGTGAGTTACATACGAAACACCTGCATGTTTTATCATAGGTTTTCTTAGGATTATATCTTCTTACATTTCTTTTATGCAAGAATGGGGCTCTATTGTCTGATCTTCCTAAGAAATATCTTTTCTTCGTTCTAAAATTTCTATTATCTCTCCTTTGTGGTTTATAATATTTGTTTTTCCTATGCCTTTCTTCTCCATATGTAAGTGGTATTTGGACTATGTTATTGCAAAAATTATAATCTGATTTCTTCATAGATCTTTGGGCTTGAATACTAGTACACACCTTTCTTAATTGTTTGAAAACAAATGTTACATCTTGAGATATGTTTACCACGTTTCCCGCTGTTTCCTTTTTATATTCTTCAAATATTATTGACCCTAGGGGATCAGGCAACTTATTAAAATATCTTTCTACTACGCCTACATTAAAACCTTGTTTAGCAGTAGTAGCATTATACAAATAATGCTGGGAAAACTCTTTAATACCTTTCTAGCTAGTTAATGTTAATTTTTCTATTTCTCTTAACCTTTCATTTTGCAATGAGGTATGTCCTAATTCAGGATCTTCTGCTATGATCATATTTGAGATAACATTCGCAAAGTTATTAGGGTTACTTCGTGCCCTTTTTAATTCTTCATATTGACTAGGGTATGATTCTACTCATTGTTCCCAAAGTACTTTTACAGATTCTCCTAAAAATGTTTCAAGATATGTTAACATATCTTCTACCTTAGTGCCTATGCTATACTGATTTTGTATATATTTTTGTACTATTAAACCTTTCCATATGCTGATTATATTCGGCCAATCTATTGGGTCATGAGCTGCTAGGTTTAATATAGCACCATCATTTTTATAATTTTGGAATTGCACTGGTTTTTCAAAATCTCTTCTTTTAGTACCCATGTATCTATATTGTCCTGGGATATATGTAGGCTGGTAATCATCTTTTTCTGGAGGCCATTGTCCAGCTGTCCTGGTAGGTCTCTCTCTTTCTCCTTCTCTTTTCACAGATGATTCACCATATCCCCTTCTTCTTTTACCACTACTTTCTACTTCCATGGCTTCCATTGCATTGTCTAAATTATGTAGTCCCACATCATCTAGTGAGTTATAGAAATCACTATTTTATTCTGAATCATCATATCTTTCATCTTCTAACCACATTTCTTTTATTAATTCCTCCTCTTCCTCATAACTTTCTAATAATAACTTATTATTGATATCCCATTGCTCTTCTTCACTAACAATTTCTTCTTTTTGAATAATATTCTTATCTTTATTATTATTATTAATGACAGAATTTTTATTAATGATCGCATTTGCTTTTCTTTCTGCGGATGCTAAAATTTTATCTTCCATGCTTGAACTACTAGTGACAGACATTTTATCGCTTTTTAGTTTCTTTAACCTTGCAATTTCTCGAATGATAAATAGCTCTCTTTCTCTAATTTTCGGCCAATCCTTCGTCATAGAATGACTATATTCCCATTCAATATGCTTTAGCTTCTTTTCCCAATGAATTATTTCATCATCTAAATTAGCCTTTTCCATACATTCAGATATACCTTTATTCGTATCATCATTAATTTCCAATTCTGACATAAATGATTCAGAGTCTTCTATTGATGCAACTTTATAGTTCATAAATCGAATACTGCTACTTCCTTCACAATTTTGATAGCTTATGTAGTTTTCAGGTTGCTTTAATTCTTTTTTTCTCTATTAATTCTCCTATCTTCCATTCTTCTCCTGCTCTTTCTTCAGAGCCAATTTTAAGAGGATTCATAAATTTAATACCTTTTGATTGCATACTATCAATTACGTCATTCACATTCACTCTATATCTGGAGCTACTTCTATTAGTGAGCCTTCCTATAAATTCTATACTTACTAGCAAATTTGTTCCTTTAAAATCTTCATAACCTTTAGTTTGGAAACCAAAACTCATTTTTTCAATAAATTCTTTTACGGGCATCATTAGGTCTGGAGCTATATAGGTTATTAATCTATTTTCATTCATGTCTCCTTCCAAAAATCCTAATGCTGCTTGTTCTACAGATTCCCATCTTCTGTCTAATAAAGTTATCAAAACCTTCGCACCTAATTTCTTCCTTGTCATACCTTTGACTCTTATGATATACATGCCTTGATGAATATATTTGTAACCACAATATTTTAATTCATTTTCAATATTTTTGCTTACAATTCTTAAATCTACTGGATGTGTTAACACGCTTAATTCTACTTCTCGAGATATTCTGTATAGACCACTCTTACTTTCAAACATACCCATGTGATATACTTGTTGTGGCTTTATTTTTCTTAGGGTATCTTTCCGATATCTTTCTAGATCTCTTTGTATATCTATAACTTCTTCAATACTATCAATATCATCAGCTTTGCATGATAATCTATGCTTCATGGCTAAAGGTCTTGAATCTTGCCTTACTAATTGGAGAGTTTTGTCTCGTCTAAGGAAGCCTTTAGATACGTCCATTTTTCTGAATTAATATTTCTAGTAGAGGCAACTATTCCAGATGATGATAACATAATTTCTTTGTTGCTTTGAACACTTTTTAGCTTATCTAATACTTGAATTAATAGTTGGATGATTGTGTTACTTTGTCTTATTATTACTTTGGAATCTTCTTTTGGAGAGTCGTGCTCTGAAAACCCGACAGGAGGTGACAGGTATTTAGCTACTTCTTTTAATGCTTGAGTATATTCGGTCATATAATTATGAGATAATCAAGGTTTTAACCTCTTGCACCAACTTTTTTATTTCAAGTATATCTTGTCTTGAATCAGTGCGTGTGAGTGACTCTTTGCCTTTACTTAAGTAACGGCCTATTGATAACACTTCTTCTTTAATATAATCGTTATTCTTGGAAACTATATTCTGTCTTGCTTTTGCTTCCTCTAGCTTATGTAAAGCTAGATCAATTTTATTATTCAAACCTGAATACTTATCAGCAAGCTTTTGGTATTCTTTGAATAAACTTTCAAATTTTTGGTCTAAATTATCTTGTCTTTTTCCCCAAGATATGTAAAAGTTATATATCAAATCTACAACCGTATTTAACTGGCTATGAGATGAATGCCAGATATGCTCTTCAGAAGGATTTACTCTACACCTTATATTTAGATTTTCCTTAGTATTAATTACTTTACCTGCGCTAACTTCTAAGTTTAAATATTTTAACCTTTCAATGATTAAACGCTGGACCTGATAACAACAATACATGGGATAAATTATTTTTTACAAAAATAGTTACTATGTGATTAGATTTTGATTAGGTTAATTTGGGATTAGGTGGAAGTGGTAGACATGTATTCTTTTTATCTTGAATAGTATTTACTATTCACTAGGTAGGGCACTATTCACAATAGTGCTCCACTATTGAATACACTATTTGGAATAGTATTCCACTATTCACAACAATATTTAATTCAATATGATTACCTTCACGTTCTAACTCGATTATATATTTAATGCAGGATCTATTTAGAGGCTGGCGAGGCCAACAATTCGTCCGGCGATGTGCGCAAAGGTGTAAAATCCTACTCAGTACTCACCATATTTTTCATTATGTTGCATCAGATGTAGCTAGTTACGTTCACTTAGCAGTTTTAATTGCAAATTTATGGGGTAAATTCCTATCGTCTTCCCAGGCAGTTCCACCCGAAGGGAACACTTCTCTACGGCCACAAGGTTCTCATTCAAACGCCACTCTGGCTACACAGAGAACTACACACGCAGAGGTTTCTCCTATAGGATCCCTAGCATAAGAACTCGTCCCATAAATTCATAAATAAAAGCACTAAGTGAAACCAAGAAACTACATCATTTCAACAACATAATTTACATATGGTTTTCCCTTTCCGGAGGCCCCGAAGGGATTACACACAACTAGGAAATTACCTTCAAACTCTTGGCGAACTAAGCGCCTTCTTGGCTATTCTACTAGTAGTGGTGGTGGCTAGACTACGAAGGAAGTGGTGCTCTGGTGGAGAGTCTCGATGCTTTGAGTGCTCCGTGCTCTCCCGTCTCTTGTGTTCTCTTCTTGAGCCCAACGTCTCCTTTTATAGCCGCGAGGGGTGGCTGCAAGGTGGCCTTCGGGAGCCTTCCTTCACTTATTTTACCCACGGTAGCATGCACACGTGTCCTACTAGGGTATACGCGTGTCCTTCTAATAATATAGAAAAGTGCGAGAGAGTGCCGACAAGTTTCAATCTTCAGGAATCTTTGCTTTCTTCACGTGGCATTGTCTCTCGGTGAATAATTGGCTAGTCTTTGTTTACCAGTCTTCGCTCTTCGGCCATACAGATCTTCATGCGATTAGCCTTGAGAGCTTCTTCAGCCTTCAAGAATCCTCATGTCAGTGTATGCGTACATACATGCCAAGGCTGCTTACATTTTCAATATTGCTTAATATTATTATTTATTTATTATTATTATTATTTTTTTTT
>NC_041383.1:813837887-813841384 GCF_002162155.2 Triticum dicoccoides | reverse complement strand
TCTGTTACGCGTAACAGAATATTCAAGCGGTTGAACTGATGAAAATCGAGCGGTTGAACTGATGCTTTCTGTTGTTGCTAAAAATTGTCTTCTTTAGTTTAAAATTTTTTGCAAATATTTTTGTCGAAACGGGACGTGTAATATATCGTTGGAAAGCTTTTCACATCCAAATTACAATCTTATAATTTGGTTTTGCAAAATCATTATGGTTTAAGAGCAGTTTTGAAAAAACCGTTTTTTTCAAAACCGAAAACATGAATCGTATTTTGGACTCAATTTTCAAACCGTCTGTCGGAATTGATCAAATAAGATGGCGTTGAAAAGCTGGTGAAAATCCGCATCTTCCATATATGTATTTTTTTTAAGTCTATATGATTTAAAAGTAAGTTGAAAAACGGTGAAATTCTGGGTGAAACGTATTTTCGCGATTTTTTGCAAACGGTTTGTCGGATTGATGCAAATGATACGGCGTTGGAAAGCTATGAAAAATACGCAACTTTTGCGTATAGAAAGTTTTTTCGAATTCCTTACGGTTTAAATACGAATTCAAATATGGATAAAATTGGTTTTGAACGCGGTTTTTTTAAAAAGTTTATCGAAATGGGGCAAATAATATATCGTTGGATAGCTATCAAAAATGCGAAACTTAGTCATGTTGAACGTTTTCTCTACTTCGCAACCGTTTAAGAGTAATTTGGAATACGGCATGACGGATCCTGCTGTTTTCTCGTCTGAAAAACAGAGTAGTCGTACTGATATATGTGTATGTTTGTACTGAGCTATTTTTTTAGAGTAATTTTGAATGGTTCCGAAAAAGGGTACTTGTACTGAGATTTGCATGGGTTTGTACTAAGCGTGTTTTCACTAACTGGACTTTGCTCTGTTTTGCTCGTAAGTTTTCAATGGTTTATTGTATCATCGCCCCTGTACTTGCATGGTTTATATCATCGAACTGAATGATATTTTTTTCAAAAATAAATTTTTTTTCTCTTTTTTGAATTAATTTTTTTTACAATGATGCTCCGGACTTTTCTTATTTTACAACTTGTAGTTTCTCATTTGGATTGCATGGGGTTTCTTTTTGCTTGAGCTTTACAGGTTGAATTTCTGTCATTTCTTTTATTCCGAACGAACCACCATTTTTAACTCGTACTGATCAATATTTTTAATTCAACCATTTTTCCTTTCTAGAACGGACGAATATATGTTCGAGAAAAAGAGTACTTGAACGGATGTATGTATGGTTTTGTACTGAGCGTGTTTTCACACATTGAGCGTGTTTTGTGACGATATTCTAGACTTCTCTTATTTTGAACTCAGCTCCTTGAGCGGCCGGCCCAAAAACAAGAAGTTGTACTGTTGAGCACAGCTCCTTGAGCGACCGGCCACAAAACAGAGTAGTCGTATTGATCTTAGTGCGGGTTTGAACTGACGTTGTTGTACTTGATTTTACCGTCACAAAGTGCTAAAAAAATCATTGAACTTTTTTTTATCCCTTGAATTTTTGTGTTGCGTACTTTCCTGGTTGTAATGCGTGAACTTGAAGGTGGTTTCTTATTGTAATTAAACTTTGAGCATATTTAAAACTTATGTGTTTTTTCCTGAACTTATTTGGGACGTCATGTTGAACTTATTAGTTATTTTATTAATCATGAATCTCTCGCGTTTCCTTTTTAAGTTGCTTTTTCCTTCAACTATACTGCTATAACATTTTCTTTCTCGAACTTGCTATCTCTCAAGTAAGGCCTGATGCTATGTTTATTTGAACTGGTATCAAATTTCTCAATGGACATATTGAACTTTTTCCGCGTTTCATTTATGTGTTGAACTGCTACACCAGAGCTAAAAAATCTATCCATGTGAACTATTTATTTTTACATTTAACTTTTATCAATCAACATACATCATTTTCCTTCCTGTTCATACACGTATTGCAGACATTACATACACATACACAGCTCCACGATCATACACAATTTTCTCCTGTAGCTTCTCCTCGCTTCCCTTAACACAAACAATCATTTGGAGAGAAAAGCACAATGGTTTAAGATACAAAAATCACCTCCACGTCTACCAACTGGACTGATGTTTGCTTTTTTTACTTCCATGGTCATGCACAAGTTCATACAACTGTTGATCAAACGCACTAGGATTTGTAGCCGTCATAAAGGAAAGCATGAGAATTATTCAACAAAACACAAAAAAGTGAATAACATTTTTTATTTAGCAAGTGATATGTAACTAGAGTGCAAAGCTGGCAAGCAAATGCACAATACTGTTGACTAACACGCGGAGTTGATGTACGCGTGCCTTGTAGCGTAGGGTTGTACTGACACACTCAGCATCAGGAAATTTCCATTTCGCACAAGATTGAACTGCACCAGTTCATGATGCGAAGGCCGGCTGCCTGGCTCCGTCATCGTTGAACTGAACCCCGCACCCCTATCGAACTGCTGAAACATTTTAGTGTCTGTTAGATAAAGTTCCAAACTAGTACTACCTGAAAATCCCATCCCCAAATATGCATGTAAAGCTTCAGAGTTGGAAGTAATCTAAATAGAGCCATCTCAAAACATTGAACTGATACATACATGCAGGAACGAAACAGGTAAAAGCACATGTTTTGCTAGAACAAGTTGAACTGAATATCTTTCATTTTGAACTTTGAAAGAAGCTATAACTTTCTGTTGCCCAAATGTGTATATAATTTCAAGTTTTCCAAGCACATACCTTCTGTTCTTGTTTGTTGACGGGCATGCCGCCCCTACTCCTGTGGACTGATGGCACCGACGAAGTGGAGCTGAAGGAGCGAGGATCACGAGCAACCTATGGACTAAAACTCACTGTGAATAGTTCGACACCAACGCCATGTTTTTGGAACGACAATGACAATCAACATCTTATACCCCCCTATTTTTGATAAAATAGTTGAACTTATTTAGCAATAAAATAGCTGAACTTATATGAATTGATGGAGTAAACAGTAAGATAGTTTCTGGATTTCCTGCACTCCATCAATTGATTGAAAACAGAATAGGTTCATTTTAGCAAGTTAAGATTCGGAAAATAAATCAATCAAAGCACACAGATGTAATCCTTAACAGCCATCATCAAACTAAACTTGATTTGTAATTTCTTCAGAAACTAGAACAAATAGAGGACAGCCGAGCGACGAGCAGGGATCCTCCTTATAGTGAAGAAATAGGGGTTGACGGGGATGGTGGTGGACATCCATAACTAGAGGATCCTGAAGGACTGAAATTTTATTATTAGTTCATTATAGTAATCCTAAGCTGTTAGTCTTTTTAGTACATCGCAAGCTACCACATATGTACTAACTATAGTGATGTATTTTTACTGCCCAAAAACACACCTACAAGATGAACTGAAGGGGAGCTACACCACCTGCAAGATGAACTGAAAATGCCGACTAAGGTGACCTGAAGAATCACGAGATGTTGAACTGAATATAGCCAAGAGCAGGAGATGAACGTACC
>NC_041383.1:813836385-813837705 GCF_002162155.2 Triticum dicoccoides | reverse complement strand
AGCTGCAATGTAGAACGGCTTAGCACTGTGTTGCTGAACGACCCAGGGTGGCGGTTGTGAACAGCAGGGGCGCTGCAGCGATAGAGCCCCACCAGCGGGAGGAGGCAGCCATCAATCATCTTTCAGGAGAGCAGCACCAACCACTTCAACGCATCTTTTTACATGTCATACGGTCTACTATTTCCTTGCTAAGGTGCATGGTAATGACTAGCCATTTCCAAGATGCAGAATCTTGTGCAGTGCTTAACAGACAATAATTCAGAATTCTTTTACAGTGCCTGATTGTGTCCTTCTCCCTACAAAGGAAAATGCAGTCAATTTTTTCCACACTTCTCAATCAACAACAGCAGACATGAGACAAGCAGTGCAAATTTATCCTTAACCCAAGGAAATCAAGTAAGGAACTAAGTCAAACATGTTTAAGTTTGACTAACTCTCTATATTAGCATCTAGATCAGAAAAGCAAAAAATAATACCTGCACAATTTCACTTAGATTATCCTCCCTGTGCAACACCTCACACGCCTTCGTTCTAATAGCAATGAAGTCTGAATCAAACTTCTCGTAGGACTCGAGTGCCTACAAGGATGAGGTCACATGACATCAATACTGGAGTCACTAGGGGAACATATGAGAAGCAAGACATCAGGAGGGATCTAAGATACAAATGATCATTCTCATAGATGAACATGAGCGTAGCACGACTGTAACAAAAGGGATCCCAACCAACGCATCACATAAGATATAGTTGGGATATAACCTGCTAGTATTCCACTAGGAAATGAGCCTTCACTGATGGGAAATGCTTCCTTTGAGCAAGCTTTTTATTTAATCCTCAGAAGACCTGCAAACAACAAGCACAAAAAAACCTGTCCTCTGCCATGCGTTCCTTCAAGCAGTGCACACGCACAATGGGAATGAGCAAATAACACACACCAAAATCATGTACGGCGAGCGAGGCTGCTTGCAAGGTTAGAGCAACCGAGCAGCACAGGAGGGAGTTGGGCGCGGCTGGAGTGTGGGGCGCGTGGCAGGTCTCCGGTCGTCGGAGGGGCGTCGCGGGGCTGGTCACCGGAGGGAGCGCGGGGCATTCGTAGCCGGGCCAGTGGGTTGGGGCGGGTGAATTCCTGGGCCATGGTGGTTTTAGTGCAGGAGCTAGGCGTCCATGGAGGACGAGATGGCGGTCGGCAAGACATTGAACGGCCTGGGGTTGAGGCGTTGAACTGCCTGTACGCGACAGCGGAGCGATAGCGGCGGGTCGATCCAGTGCAGGACGACAGCGGCGGCGCCAGTTAGGTTTTGGGGCTGTGGCAGGATCTGG
>NC_041383.1:813830838-813836124 GCF_002162155.2 Triticum dicoccoides | reverse complement strand
GGAAGTGGCGAGTCGCCGGCAAGTGGAGGAAGGAGGCGGTGCAGTGGAAGAGGAGTGGGGATCGAGAGGGAGGTGGGTGGGTTGGGTGGGTTGGGTGTGTGTGTGTGTGTGTGTGTGTGTGTGTGTGTTTTGCGGTCGGTACCGGTTCGGGCTGGGGGGCTGGATTCGTCGGATTGTATCACGCGCCGCGCCTTACCGGTAACAGAATAGTCCAGCCCTATATATATATATATATATGATTTATTCGTGCCTTACAAACACGGGTCGGTCTAGTACCTACGAACACTGTTGTGCACGATAAAAGAGAATGTATTGGTTGGCTATAACTAAAAGAAATTGCGGGCACATGCCAATAAAAGAGAATAAACTGGTTTGGCTCTGGTTAAAAATATATGGCAAATGGGTGCTAAAATAATTTAAGAGAATAAAACCTGGTAAAGTAGGGATTACCTTGTTATTTGCTGATTATGCCATTGAAACGGGATTCGCCGCAGTTAGTAATCAATCCGGTTACACCATCGTATGAGTGAGTGGTCTAAGAAACTATGCCCCGAAGGTCATCATGCAACCATAAAATGAGGAGGCAACAACAAACTTTACACG
The DNA here is from genome assembly GCF_002162155.2 of Triticum dicoccoides. Taxonomy (NCBI): domain Eukaryota; kingdom Viridiplantae; phylum Streptophyta; class Magnoliopsida; order Poales; family Poaceae; genus Triticum; species Triticum dicoccoides. The sequence goes on along the minus strand of NC_041383.1, from coordinate 813,835,521 downwards.
GAGGCGGACCTGAAGGAAAAATGGCACGAGTTGGTTAGCGGCCGCCACTCCGACCAACCCCACTACTATCAAGATCGCGGGCCAAACATGACCCGCGAGTACACGACAGCTCTCCACTATGTCACCCCACTGTTGTGGAGACCGTTTTGATGGACACATCAATTCTGATGCTTCTCGCTAAAACATCCCTCCCGTTGCAACGTACGAGCATATTTGCTAGTTGAAGATCACAGAGAGAGAAGAAGTCATCTAGCTACTAGCTATGGACCCATAGGTCTGAGGTAAACTACTCATGCATCATCGGGAGGGAAGCAAGGTTGATGCAGAAGCCCTTCAGGATCGAATCCCCCTCCGGCAGAGTATCGGAAAAGGCCTCCAGATGGGATCTCACGAGGTCAGAGACCTGTAACGGAAAAGTGTTTTCGTGGCGTCCTTTAGGGTTTTGGGAATATTTGTGAATTTATAGGCCAAGGTAGAAGGTCAGGGGTCCTTGAAGGGCCCACAAGACTTTGGGGCGCCCCCCTAGGGCGCGCCCCTGGCTTGTTGCCGCCTCGGGGATCTTCTGACTTGAACTCCAAGTCTCCTGGATTTCTTTTCGTCCAAGGAAAATCATCGTGAAAGTTTTATTCTATTTGAACTTCGTTTGATATCCCTTTTCTGCAAAACTCAAAAACAAGGAAAAACATAAACTGGCACTGGACTCTAGGTTAATAAGTTAGTCCCAAAATAATATACAATAACATATTAATGCATATAAAACATCCAAAGTTGATAATATAATAGCTTGGAACAATCAAAAACTATAGATACATCGGAGACGTATCACTCTCCGAAGAAAACGCTTGCCGGGACTATCTTGCAACAACCCTAGACTATCATAATCCCAAGTCCAGAAGGTTCGTGAGGCCCTGGTTCTCAGTACACTTTCATTAGGGCATGTATCACTTAGACAACTTGAGTGATGTTGATTCAAGTGGGAGTACATTAGTAATTTGATTAATTGAACTTAAAATTTATCATGAACTTATTCCTAATGGTCTTTGCAAATCTATGTTGTAGATCAATGGCATGTGCTACCGTTCATTTGAATTTTAATGCATTCCTAGAGAAAGCTAAGTTGAAAGATGATGGTAGCAACTACACGGACTGGGTCTGTAACTTGAGGATTGTCCTCGTTGTTGCACAAAAGAATTATGTCCATGATGCACCACTAGGTGACAGACCTGCTATAGGAGCTGATGCAGAAGTTATGAACGTCTGGCAGGCTTGATCTGACGACTACTCGATAGTTTAGTGTGCCATGATTTACGACTTATAATCGAGACTTTGAAAGCATTTTGAATGCCACGGAGGATATGAGCTGTTCCAAGCACTCGTAGAAAAACACCTAATAGTCCCGGTTCGTGAGGGCCTTTAGTCCCGGTTCATGAACCGGGACTAATGGGCCGTTACTAATACCTCCACCCATTAGTCCCGGTTCAAACAAGAACCGGGACTAATGTGCCTCCACGTGGCTCTGTGCGCCGAGCCCAGTCAGGGGGCCTTTGGTCCCGGTTGGTGGCACCAACCGGGACCAAAAGTCCATCTTTTTTTGGAAAGTGGCTGCTTTAGAGGTTTTGGGGGTTATTTTTAGGTTGTTATATTATCTAGCTAATAGAGAGAAGTGTCCTCTCTTATATCTTCGTCCTTGGTTTACCAACGCTGCTGCTATATATGTTCATTTTACCCGCTGATATAATAACTCATGCATGCTCGCATACATCAGCATATATAATAACAAGTACTTGTCCTACTAATCATGCATCATCATACAACTTCTACTCGTTATTAATAATAAGTCATACGATCATCATTCTCATAGTCATCGAACCCAACCCTACATAATTGTTCTTAACACATGATCATCAGTATCAGGTAGGACCTAAACACCCTTAAGGTAAAATAGCATAAAACAATATAGACCCTGACTCTCCATTATGAAGAATGGCGATCATCCTGTCTCCAATTTTTTCCCTTCACTGAATGTTGCTTCCAAGAAGCTACTTACGACTGTCCATACATTTTTTCCATTCTTTGATTGTCATGTCTCCACTTCTTTTAGAAACCCGGTATGGACAGTTCAGATTCGTAGGAAGACCTGGTTGTATGTTCAAAACATGAAGGCTACCGTGTGTATACATCAGATGAGGCACACAATCATTCGAGATTATCTGTTGAAAAACATAGTAATAACTTCGTAGTTAGCAATGATATGATGTACTAGTTTTAGAAGTGTGCAAAAAGATGCACGGATGTCGTAATAGTAAAAAATCTTACCAGGGTATCTCCATGGTAGTTACCGTAGTTCAACACGTGCACTAGTGGCACGTATTGACCATAATGTTGAGGAGTTCGATTGTAGACATTGTAATTCTCAAGATCAGTACAAAATGCGACCAGATGATTTTTCTCCTGATAAGTTAGTTCGGAGCCTTCGGTGTAGTAGGTTCTGTCTACCATCTTCCGCACATTTTTTGAAGAATGAAAATAAGCTGTCAATGGAGAATAAGTTGTCAACTATTTTGAAATAAACAATATAAATTACTTAATAACTATGTTAAGCTCACATGGGGGAAGAATTGGAGGTGTATCCACAAGGACGAAAAATCATAGGTCTCTCTTGCTCGATTGTAGGATCACCAAGATCCATGGTAACAAGCATACCCTCATCAAAACCATACATCTTGCAAAGTGCTTCCCAATTTTTGCAACCAAAATGGGTTACACTCTGAGCATTGTACAACTTTACTTGAAAATCAACACCATGATGGGTACTTAGGATAATTTTTTTGGTTTCGAAACTTTCATGGTGTTCAAAACCCATCCTCTCCAAGACATAGCGTCTTGCAAAGCATGGGATAAGCTAGTCGAATTGGAAAAGATGAAAAATATTGTCATGATTAAAATAGTTGAAGTCATGAGTAATTACGAAAAAAAAACTATTATCGTCGGTTGCGTACCGTATGAACATCGAAGGTCTCCTCGAGCTTAATGCTGAAGCGACGATCTTCGTCCAGCTCAATGAACCTGTCGCAGATACCTCGGTCGTCGTGGCACCAGTCGCACTCCCCCGGGCGGTTTTCGTCGTCCGAGTATGACATTTCCGGCCTATGTTCATAATTCAAATATTAAACTAGATTATTAATCACGGGTTGACTATCGGTGATGTACGTAGCTCCTCCTTTCATTCCCGAGTGCATTATTACATCAAATTGTCTAGCACACGGGAATGAAGGAGAACTTATCCAATATGAGCATTCATTAAGCAAAACCAAATCATAAAATAAGAAAAACCAAATCATAAAATAAAGTAGTATTCAAATTAGCGTGCATTCAATAATTATAAGCAAAAGTACATCATCTCTTGGTGTCCGTACATCGTCGAATATTATCACTAATATAGCATCACTAATACAACTAGAACCGTAGCGCCCGACGGGTATCGACGCGGGCGGTGGACACCCAAAGATAAGGAACCATCAAAGGATCGTAGCTCCAGTGAGATCCCTGGAGAACCTGCCAGGTATTGTCGAACCTTCCCTCCAATGCAACCATGTAGCGACGGACGTGCTCGTCCTCCTCGCTGACACGGTGACGTACCACCTCCGCGGTGTCCGGAAGCCTTGGCACCGTCACCGGACCACGCGACCGCCACCAAACAAGGATCGGGTCAACAATGGGCTGCCTCCTCACCAACCTACGTCCCCCGGAAGGTAGCACCTCCCAATACCAGCCCGACGGAGCCCAGCCCCGAACATGTCCCTGATCTAGCAAGCCTCCACCGCCGAGTCGACGACAACGAGGATGCGGGATAGGCATCGCCGACGTCGATGCGGGAACTACTTCTATATATAGTTAAATAAAGTAGTTTTATTAATTAAATCAACTAGCTAGTTCAACTACTAAACACTTACTATAAATAAATAAAGTAGTACTTACTAAAAACAAACTACTTCTATATATAGTAAAATAAAGTAGTTTATTAAATCAACTAGCTAGTTAACCTATATATGAAGCACTTACTATAAATAAAGTAGTATTTTTCTAACTACTTCTATATATAGTAAAATAAAGTAGAATTACTAAAAATAAACTAGTATTTTTCTAACTAATTATATGAAACACTTTCTCTTCTTATTTTTTTCATTTTTCTAAATACGTACTATGAACAAAAAAATCATTAAAATTCTATAAACAAAATTACAACAGAAAAAAAATCATAAATATTCTATGAACAGAAAATCTATGAACTACACATCTAAATTACTACACATCCAACAAAAAAATCTATGAACTACAAAAAAATCTAAAAAAAATCTAACAAAAATCGTAAAAAATCTAACAAAATCTAACAAAAAATCTATTAACAGAAAAAATCTAACACAATATGAACAAATTAATTACACAATCTAAATTAATTTTCTATCTAATTTATCTAACTCATCTAATTAGCATTAATTAATATCTAGCTAATTCATCTAACATTTGACATTAATATCTAATTTTTCTATCTAATTTAACTAACAGAGGAAAATACACGGGGCCGGAGCCAACGATGGGCCGGGGGCGTACTGGGCGGCGACGTACGGGGCGGGGTGCCGAGGGGGACAGCGACGGCGCGTGGCGGGGGCGGCGACGAGCGAC
>NC_041383.1:813830587-813830826 GCF_002162155.2 Triticum dicoccoides | reverse complement strand
GGGACCAATGACCCCCTTTAGTCCCGGTTGGTACCACCAACTGGGACCAAAGGCCTCTTTTCAGCAGCCCAAAGGGCGGGAAGCAGAGGGCTTTGGTCCCGGTTGGTGCCACCAACCGGGACTAAAGGGTGGGCATTGGTCCCGGTTGGAGCCACGAACCGGGACCAATGGTCGTGTGCTAGCACGGTGCGGCACAAAAGTTTAGTCCCACCTCGCTAGCTGAGAGGGGCGCGCAGTGG
>NC_041383.1:813816630-813829918 GCF_002162155.2 Triticum dicoccoides | reverse complement strand
TTCTCAAATTTGAAAACACTTTTTTTTGTTTTGTTTCGTGCTTTATTTATTTTATTTTGTTTCTACTTACAACAAAATACTTATTGTTGCTATTTTTTCCACAAACTTTTTGTTTTGTTTTCTGCATTATTTATTTTCTTTTGTTTTTTTGCTTTACTTTTTAATTCTTTTTGCTTTTAGTTTTAGAAAAATTATAAACTTTCTGTTAGTGCCATTAGTTTTCAAATTTGAATACACTTTTTTTGTTTTCTTTTTGCTTTATTTATTTTATTTTATTTCCAGTTTTTTTCTTTTGTTTTCTGCATTATTTATTTTCTTTTGTTTTCTGCATTAAAGCATTTCAAATGAACTCTGAAAAAGTTGAAAGTTGAAAGTTGGCATGGTATCACGAGGGCCGAACCATAATGGGCTGCCTTTGGTCCCGGTTCGTCCCACCAACCGGGGCCAATGGTGGTCGGCCAGGACCAAGGCCCATTGGTCCCGGTTCGTCCCACCAACCGGGACCAATGGCCCACGTGGCCCGGCCGCCCCCCATGGCTCACGAACCGGGTCCAATGCCCCCATTGGTCCCGGTTCTGGATTGAACCGGGACTAATGGGCTGACCCGGCCGGCCTAGACCATTGCCCCCTTTTTAGTCCCACCTCGCCAAGCGAGAGGCACTGGCAGCTGTTTATAAGCCCTAAGTGCAGAGACGATGAAGAAGAGGCTTAATGCTCACCTGCACGTTGGTTCGCTTCAAGCCTTGAGGAATAGGATAGACTGCATGGAGCTATGTGCAGTGCAGTTTACACTATTCCGAAAGGCTTGAAGCGAATTAACTAGCATTGCGCCTCTTTTTTATTTTTAATGACTTATTACCACACAAAAAAAATTAGAAAAAACTAAATATAGCAGAAAAGAAAAAAAACTATATAAAAAACTACTCAGAAATAATTAGAAGAAAAAATAGTTGTGATTAACTTTACTAAAATCTTTTTTGTTTTTAATAACTTATTACAACTCAGAAATAAATAGAAAAAAATAAATATACCAGAAAAAAACTATTTAAAAAACTACTCAGAAATGAGCATAGGTGCGCTTATAGAGAAAATTAGACCTAAATTCATAATAAATTTCTACTAACTTCAGAGAAATTCAACATGAATTTAGGTCAAATTTCCTGTATAAGGGCATCTATTTTCACTTTGGGAGTAGTTCAACAAGGCTGAGAGGGAGGGGCTTATAAACCGGTGTGAGCCCCCTTCGGTTGGCGAGGTGGGACTAAACTCTGGCCGCAACGAGGACCAGCCCTTTAGTCCCGGTTTGTGCCACCAACCGGGACCAATGGTGGTGGGCCAGGAGCGAGGCCCATTGGTCCCGGTTCGTCCCACCAACCGGGACCAAAAGGTCCAGACGAACCGGGACCAATGGCCCACGTGGCCCGGCCGGCCCTCGGGGCTCACGAACCGGGTCCAATGCCCCCATTGGTCCCGGTTCTGGGTTGAACCGGGACTAATGGGCTGACCTGGCCTGGACCATTGCCCCCTTTTCTACTAGTGAAGAGCTAAAGCTGACATTTCAAGCTATTGCCCGGGTGAAGAGATATGAAGTCTCCAACAAGTTCTTTAGTTGTAAGATGGAGGAGAATAGTTCTCTCAGTGAACCCATACTCAGAATGTCTGGGTACCATAACCACGTGACTCATCTTCGAATTGATCTTCTTGTTGAGTGTGTTATTGATAAAGTTCTTCAGTCATTGCCACCAAGCTGTAAAGGCTTTGTGATGAACTATAATATGCAAGAGATAACAAAAACGATTCTCGAGCTCTTCAGGATGCTGAAATCGGCGGAGCAAGAAATCAAGAAAGAGCATCAAGTGTTGATGGTTAACAAGACCACCAGTTTCAAGAAAAACCGCCAAGGAAAGAAACGGAACTTCAAGAAGACTGGCAAGCAAGTTGCCGCTCCCATGAAGAAGCCCAAAGCTGGACCCAAACCTGAGACTGAGTGCTTCTACTGCAAGGGTAATGGTCGCTGGAAGCGGAACATCTCCAAATACTTGGCAGATAGGAAGGATGGCAAAGTGAACAAAGGTATATTTGATATACATGTTACTGATGTGTCCATATTAATGCTCGTAGTAGCGCTTGGGTATTTGATACTGTTTTCGTTGCTCATATTTGCATATCGAAACAGGAGCTGTGGAATAAACGAAGATTGCCTAAGGACAAAGTGGCCATGCGTGTCGGGATTGGTTCCAAGGTTTAGGTTATCCCCGTCGGCATGCTACGTCTACATCTACCTTCGGGATTAGTTTTAGACCTTGATAATTATTGTTTGGTGCCAGCGTTGAGCATGAACATTATATTTGGATCTTGTTTATTGCGAGACGGTTATTTATTGAAGTCAAAGAATAATGGTTGTTTCATTTATATGAGTAACATCTTTTATGGTCAAGGACCCTTAGTGAATGGTTTGTTCTTGTTGAATCTCGACCATAGTGATACACATATTCATAGTATTGATGCCAAAAGATGCAAAGTTGATAATGATAGTGCAACATGCTTGTGGAACTGTCGTTTAGGTCATATTGGTGTAAAGCGCATGAAGAAACTCCATGCGGATGGATTTTTGGAATCACTTGGTTATGAATCATTTGATACTTCTGAACCATGCCTCATGGGAAAGATGACTAAACTTCATTCTCCAGAACAATGGAGCAAGCTAATGAGTTATGGGAAATAAAACATACCGATGTCTGCAGTCCGGTGAGTGTTGAAGCACGCGACAGGTACAATTATTTTCTAACCTTCACAGATGATTTGAGTAGGTATGGGTATATCTACTTGATGAAACACAAGTCTGAAACATTTGAAAAGTTCAAAGAATTTCAGAGTGAAGTGGAGAATCATCACTACTAGGGAAAGCCTTATACACAGAATCTTAGCAGTACCGCTGGACAAGAAGGGCGCTACTGCTAAGTAGCAGTAGCACCGACCACAAACATGCACTACTACTACTGACATAGTAGTAGCGCGGCTAGGTAGGGCCACACTACTACTAAAATTCCCCGACCGTTCCCGCCACGCTAGGTTTAGCAATAGCGCTCCCTAAATATCCATGCTACTGCTAATGTAATAGTAGTAGCGCACTTTTTTTGCAGGTCGCTACTGCTAATTTTGAACCTGGCCACATGGCGGGCCCCACTTAGCAGTAGCACCTCTCCCAGGAGCGCTATAGTGTTATCTTATTAGCAGCAGCGTGTTTTAGACCCAGTGCTACTGCTAAACCGCAGCCAAACCACCTTTTTCCTCCCCCATCCTCTCTTACTTCACTTTCCCCTAGCTCCCACCTCCTCTCGCCCTCACTTTGCTTCTTCCTCACTACTTCTCCCCCCATTACTCTCCTTCTTCTACCTATCTTTCTCCCTCTTTATTACTCCTAGCTAACTACACCACCTCCATTAATGCATCTCCCTTTTGACGTCATCTCTTGAAAGTCCGTGACAGGAAGTCCATGACAAGATAATGGACAAGCACGTCTCTGACACGCTTACTAGTCTCTGCATCTTTTTCAACGTCACCTCTCGGAAGTAGATCAGTGGGAAGCAGCTCCGAAGGCTACAGGAAGAGATCGTTGTGATACTAAATGAGCTTGAGATGTAGTTCCCGCCCGCGTTCTTTGATGTCATGGTGAATCTATGTGTCCATATTGTGGATGACATAGTAGACCCGGGGCCGTCATTCCTGCACAACATGATGCCATTCGAGAGGATGAATGGGATCATTGAAGGATTCCTTCATAATATGTCCCGTCAGTATGGAAGCATTATCCAGGGCTATCTTACACAAGAGTGCATGTCTTTCTTCGAGAATTTTCTGTATAGCGCAGACCATCCGCCTGGTGTTGGTTTGCCCGTTGAGAAGCACATTGGTAGGCTCGAAGGATAAGGTCACTCCAACGGTCTCAGGGAACTGCATGTGGCCTACTCAGATCGATGCAACAACTTTGACAGAGCAAACTTGGTAGTGCTACAACACCTAGACCAGGTAGATCCTTTCATGACACTGCATAAAGAAACTATCGCCAAGAAGTATCGTGATCGGGGGGTATGCAGGACGGTCGCCAAAGTTACTAGAGAGCACAACTCCACTTTCCTGCATTTGTTCAAAGAGCTTATTCTTGCTAATTCCCTGGAAGAGGGCTCTAAGGACGCATTGCTCATATACGCCTCAGCACATGCCCACTTGCGCAACCTCATCATGTATCAGGCATACGATATCAACGGATACACGTTCTACATGGAGGCCAAAGATATGAAAAGTGATTTTCATAACTCAGTGGTGACACTAGAATGCATGACCGGCAGTGACAATGGCACAACTGAGGGGTCGAGGAGATGTGGGAGCTTGACTAATGTAATATCCCAAATTTTCAATTTGGAATGTTATACATAGGTCATTCATGCCTATCATATTTTATTTCTTTTCCGCTTTGCAATCCTCAAAATCCTAAGCAACTCAAGGACCCTCGGAGAGAGTTGGGGATTTTCTTGTTTCATATTTGGATTTTTCCTACCAAATAATGAAACGAGGATTTTTGATTTTAATTATTTCTCCCTCCGAAAAATATTTCGTACCAAAAATAAATGAGAGGAGATAATATGACTTCTCCAAAATAATTGAAATATTGGAGGAAAAATATTAAAATCATTTATTTGATTTTAGTTGATTTTATTTGCAATAGAAAAATTTGCATGTTTTCCAAAAAATTGCATTTTAGGGCCAAGATAATGTTCGTCTCGTTCTAAATATTTTATTTAGACAGTGAAAAATTGTTTTGGCATTTTTAGGTTTTTATTTTATTTTGTAGGATTTTATTTCTGCCGTCGATTTTCTTTTTTAAAAAACTTCTTGCGCACGACTGGGCCGAGGCCCAGCCGAGCCAGGCCGGCCCAACCCCGCGCCGCCGCCTTCCCTCGCGCGCCGCCGCCGCGGCCGAGTCAGAGGAGTCCGAGCCGGACTCCACCGCCGCGCCGCCTTGGCCCCTACTCCAAGCTGCCGCCCCCCCTATATATACTCCCCCCGAGCCACCACCACCACCAACCGCCGCCACCACCGCAGCCGCGCCCCCTCCTGAGCCGCCGCGCCTCACCGCCGCTGTTGCAGCCCGCCGCCGCCGCCGGTCGCCGCCCGCGCCGTCGCCGAGCCCCGCCGCCCCACCTCGCCTCGCCGAAGCCCCTCGCTGGATCCGAGCTGCCGGTTTTTTCGTAAAAACCATTCAGTTTTTTTAGAAACCCTAGTCCATTTTTTTTCAGACCGGTTCACCGGTTTTCCGTGGTTCTTTTATTTAGCGGACGTTCATCCGTACGTTCGTCTAAACGAATGGTTTTCATTCATTAGTTACAGACAATGAACGCTCGTCCGTTAGCCTGTTCGTCAGTTTTCTTTTATCGGATTTATTTGTGATTATTTTCGGTCGCGATTTCCGATCCAATCTTAGTTTCTGTTTATCTTTTCACTCGTTAGTCGGAATCAGGTGATTCAAAAACCTAGAGTTTCATCTCAAGACCCTATTTATTCTTAACAAACCTGAACAAGATTTTGATACTGTAAAATTTGACTTTAGTTCAGATTAATAAACGGATCTTGTTTCTCTCGTCGTTTGAGTTTCGTTGCTCCGTTTGATTTGAGTCTTTTTGCTAACCGGAGTTCTTAAGTTGAACTTGTTGGTCCTTCGTTTTCAGTTGAAGTTTTGCCATGCATCTTTGCTAGTTGCTTATGTATGTTATTGTTTGTTTGCGATAGAATTCCCGGAGTGCGAAGCGTGTTACTACGAGTCACTAGGTTTCGCGGATCGTCAGCAAGGCAAGTAACACATTGATCATACTCTTTCCATACCCAGTTTTCAGTGCATTAGTTCAATCCTCAAACATTGCATGATTAGGATGTCTTTAACATGTGGATTTTGGGAAGTAGCTATTGAGGTAGAACCTATTGTCCTGTTTATTATCAAACCCTTGGGAGTTACTTCTACGTTATGCTTATATTGCTATGCTATGCTCGTAGACGTGGTTTGGGTTTGAGTGTATTCCATGACAGATGTGAGATTGTTAATTAATGGTTCAACTTAAGGTGGCAACTTTAATACACATCTGGGTGGATTGAGGCACCTGGGGATACCAGTGTTGCCTGTTTTTTTTGAAATCCTGGGGTTACTGTGCGATTTTCCTATGGACCGCCACCCAGGCTCAAAGGGAACTGAGATGATTCATGCGAGAAACTTCCGTGTGCAGCCACAAGCTATTATGGGCTCTATCATAGTTGAGTACGTTACGTGAAGCTCTTGAACAGGTAGATCATCAGGTAGTGGGTTTTGTAGGTTTGGTATGGTCTACCCGGAGTAGAGAGTTAATGTTTCTGAAAGACTGTGTCTCGGTCATCCGTTTCTCAAACACCATGCAGTGCGAGAAATCAACGGAGGCGATCGAGTCTTGTGGGGAAAAGTGCGCAAACCTCTGCTGAGGGTACAATCTAATCATGGTTAGCTGTGTCCCCGGTTATGGACAATTCTGAGTGTCTAGTACTTGAAGTATCTTATGTATCTCATCACTCTTAATTTATATTGTTGGGTTGTTAAATCATTTTAATTGGGATTGAGTTGGGGTTACCTTCTCAATGTTGTTCAACTACCATGATAGTTAAATAAAATTTATTCCTTTGCAGTAGGGAAAAATTGGCTTTATGCAAAACTATAACCGTAGAGCTTTCCACCAGCCAAATTATGCATGTAGTGTTAGTATTATTCTGTTCTTGCTTTACTGTGTTATATTGCCAGCATATTCCATGTGCTGACCCGTTTCTCGGGCTGCAATGTGTTATGTTGCAGACTTTTCAGACGAGGAGTAAGGTTCGTTAGGTCGTCGCTGTGCAGCTCAGCTATGCCATTGGAGTTGATGGACTCACTTTATCTTCCAAGCCTTCCGCTGTTATCGCATTAGATGGACTTAAGCCATATTATTGTAATAAGTACTCTTTTGAGACATTCAATGTAATAAGTGTGTGATTGCTACTCTGTTATAAATCCTTCGAGTACTCTGTGTGTTAGCATTACTGATCCAGGGATGACACTGATGCACAGAGACTTGACCGTCTGAGGTCGGGTCGCTACAAGATGGTATCAGAGCACACGCTCAGTGTAGGACACGACCACTAAGACAAACCATAGGTCACTCTTCTCTACTCATTTCTGATTCCTCTTCTCTTTTCCACTCTTTAGGATGCCGGAGATGAAGAACAAGTTTGCGCAACCAGACGAGGATACACCTTTTGGACGCCACTTGAATGAAGTCACGAGATACATGAACATTGGTATACCAAGTTTCACCGGGACATACACCCTACCAGAAGAGGAGCGCTAGAGGATTCAAGTACAAGTACCAGGAAGGACGTTATCGCCAACTTCTAAACCCATAGAATTTTCTTTCGATTCACCAACCTGGAGTCTAGGCAAGAGCATGGCAGCCCACATTACCATGGGACGCATTGGAGAAGTCTACAACAAGGAACTCCAGGACACCATCTATCAAATATGTGGGCGCTGAGACGAGCAATGGGAGATGATCAACACCAAGAAGGATAGATCCATTGCAGCTTTTATCCAAGAGCAAAACCAACACATTCGACGACAGGAGAACCAGATGTGCGCCGACATGATAGAGTTGAAGAAGGCAAAGACTAGGATCATCGAGCTGGAGGAAGAACTCAAGTTCACCCGTGACGGATATGAGGAGGAAATCAAGACGCTACTGGAGAAGAACGACGACCTGGTTCAGAAGATCGGAGTATTCATGGGAGAACCAGCACCAGGAGACGAAGATGACGAACCCACTTTCCCGGACAACTACATCATCATTGACGACACTGATTCGGACCCTAGTGATGATGATTATGAAGATGAAGCTGGAGCTGACATTATGGAATCTTCCACCGATCAAAATTTCTAGAGGACTACCATATACTAGTAGTATTTTCCCATGTAATTAGTAGTAGTTGAGCACTTTTGCGATAGTTCTAGATCGTTGTAAGCCCTTGCTTGATTGATTGAGTGTTATGATTGTGCTTCTCTAATGTGCATATGGGTAGTGCTTTCTCACTAGACCTTTTTCTATTCTAATCTCCCCCCTCTAAAACCCATCAGATGCCTCCGAGACGTGACACCGGTTTTTCTTTCCCGCCAGAGCTCACCCAGTTGATCCAGCAGCAGAATGCTTTGATGCAATTGCTAGTTCAAAACTAGGGCAACAACAACAACAACAACCCTCCACCAGCAGACAACCTAGCCCGCTTTCTAAGGTTACAACCACCGGTGTTTTCCAGTAGCACCGATCCTATAGTTGCTGATGATTGGCTACGCCGTATCGGAAGGGAGTTGACCACCGCAGGATGCACAGATGCGGGGAAGGTGCATTTTTCCGCACACCAATTGGATGGACCGGCAGCCTCATGGTGGGAGAATTTCACAGCCACCTATCCTATCGACACGGTCACATGGGCACGGTTTCAACAGGCTTTTCGTACTGCCCATGTTTCCGCTGGAGCTATGCAGATGAAGAAGCGAGAGTTTAGCAATTTATGTCAGGGGAACCATACTGTGGGTCAGTACGTGGATGATTTTAGCAAACTATCATGCTATGCCCCTGATGATATGGCCACGGATGCCATGAAGCAGGAGAAGTTTATGGAAGGATTGAATGATGAGATGAGTAGGCAGTTGATGGTGGCAACCTTCAAAAACTACCAGGAGTTGGTAGATAAGGCTCTTATGATCGAAGGGAAGCAGCAACAGATTGAGAGCCGTAAGAGGAAGTATGGTCAAGGGAAGTATAACTCAGGAGCTCAGCATAAGCCTCGCTTAACACCGAACACGGGACGGCTTGTTCATAAGCATGGAGGTCACAACCACACTGGAGGAGGATCACATAATCACACTGGTGGTAAGAATGGGAATGGGAACGGAGCTAACAACAATCAGAATCGCTCCAATCCAGCCACACCCTCCAAGAGAGACCTGAGTCAAGTTACTTGCTATAAGTGCGGAAAGACTGGGTACTATGTGAATGATTGCCCTGAAGGAAGGAATGGAAATGGAAACGGGAGCGCCGGAAAGAAGCCTAATCCATTCAACAAAGGACAGGTGAACCACGTTAACGTGGAGGAGGTTGAAGATCAGCCAGACGCGGTGATAGGTAAGTTTTTGGTTAAGTCATTTACCGCTCTTATTCTTTTCGATATTGGTGCATCGTATTCATACATATCAAGGGGATTTGTGGACAAGTTTAAGCTACCAACCCAAACCCTGAGGACCCCTCTTTTAGTAAGCTCGCCTATAGCTGAGTATATGGCTAGCCAGTGGTGCAACCAGATACCTTTAACCATTGGAACTCATGTTTTTCCGTCCGAACTAATTATCTTGGAGTCACAAGGATTGGATGTGATATTAGGTATGGACTGGATGTCAAAGTATGGAGGAAATATTGACTGTGCTAGCAAGTCAATTCATCTCACCACCCCGGAGGGTAAAAGGATTAAGTACGTATCTAGGCATGTGCCTAGGAGGACCCAAGTAAATGCCCTCACAGTAGTTGTGCAGGAGGAAGTGCCTATAGTGAAGGATTACCTGGATGTTTTTCCAGAAGAGTTACCAGGGATGCCTCCGGATCGGGACATTGAGTTTTTGATAGAACTGTTGCCAGGTACAGGGCCTATATCCAAGAGACCCTATCGGATGCCCGCAAACGATCTGGAGGAAATTAAGAAACAGATCAAGGAGTTGTTGGAGAAAGGTTATATTCGGAGGAGTTCATCGCCTTGGGGAGCCCCAGTACTTTTGGTCGAGAAGAAGGATAAATCCCTGAGGATGGTTGTGGATTATCGAGCCTTGAATGAAGTAATGATTAAGAACCAATATCCACTACCGATGATCAATGATCTGTTTGATCAGCTGCAAGGAGCGAATGTGTTTTCAAAGATTGATCTACAGTCAGGATACCATGAGTTAAAGATCCGAGAGAAGGATATACCAAAGACAACATTCACTACGCTTTATGGATTATACGAGTATACGGTCATGTCGTTTGGACTGACAAACGCACCTGCCTATTTCATGAGTATGATGTACAAGGTCTTCATGGAGTATTTGGACAAATTTGTTGTGGTGTTCATTGATGATATTATGGTATATTCGAAGAATGAAGAGGAGCACAAGGAGCATTTACGTTTAGTTCTCGAGAAACTCCGAGAACACTAGTTATACGCCAAGTTCAGCAAGTGCGAATTTTGGTTGAAGGAAGTTGGATTTCTGGGGCATGTGATATCAGGAGAGGGTATATCAGTAGACCCCAGCAAAGTTCAGACGGTCATTGAATGGTTGGCACCCACTTCAGTTGGAGAGATCCGCAGTTTCCTTGGACTCGCGGGATATTACCGGAGATTTATTAAAAACTTTTCCAAGCTTGCAAATGCAATGACTGAACTACTAAAGAAGGATACTAAGTTTAAATGGGCAGAGGATTGCGACGCAAGTTTTTAGGAGTTGAAGAAACGTTTAACTATAGCCCCAGTGCTAACATTGCTAGATATACATAAGGAGTTTCAAGTGTATTGCGATGCCTCTCGTTTGGGACTGGGATGTGTGCTTATGGAGGATGGTAAGGTTGTTTCGTATGCCTCACGACAACTGAAGCCTCATGAGTTGAACTATGCCACGCATGATTTGGAATTAGCAGCCGTAGTGCATGCATTGAAGACTTGGAGACATTACCTTATTGGAAATCATTGTGATGTGTACACGGATCATAAGAGTTTGAAGTACATTTTCAGGCAAAAGGAGCTGAACCTTAGACAGAGGAGATGGTTGGAACTTATAATGGATTATGACATGAAGCTACACTATCACCCGGGAAAAGCCAATGTTGTAGTAGACGCTTTGAGCCGGAAGAGTTATGCCAATATGCTTGAGAGCAAGGGTTTGCCAAAGAAGTTAGCTGAGGATATCATGGAACTTCGATTCGAGATTGTTCCAAGAGGTTTTGTTGCAACAATGGAGGTTCAGTCGACCTTGTTGAACAAAATTCGAGAAGCTCAGAAGGAAGACCAAGAGATTGCCGAAATAAAGGAGAAGATGAGTGAAGGAAAGGCCAAAGGTTTTCGCGAGGATGAGAACAATACCTTGTGGTTTGAGGACCGAGTTTACGTACCCAATAACCCGGAGATCAGGAAGTTAATACTTCAGGAAGCTCATGACTCACCATACTCAATACACCCCGGGAACACCAAGATGTATTTGGATTTAAAGGAACGTTTCTGGTGGATTGGTATGAAGAAGGATATTGCGGAGTACGTAGCCGTATGTGATGTATGTCAAAGAGTGAAGGCAGAGCATCAGAAGCCAGCTGGACTGTTACAGCCTATGCCGATACCCGAATGGAAGTGGGATAAACTTGGTATGGACTTTAGCACCGGACTACCCAGAACCAAGGCAGGATATGACTCAATATGGGTAGTTGTGGATCGTTTAACTAAAGTGGCTCACTTTATTCTGGTAAAAACTACTTACACAAGTGCAAAGTTAGCCAAGATATATATGACCAGAATTGTACGTTTGCATGAAGTTCCGAGGAGCATCATATCAGATAGAGGGACTCAGTTCACTTCAAAGTTTTGGCATCAGTTACACCAGACCTTGGGTATGAGATTGGAATTCAGTACAACCTTCCACCCGCAAACTGATGGTCAGACTGAGAGAGTCAAGCAGATACTGGAAGATATGTTGACAGCATGCGCGCTAGATTATGGATCTAGCTGGGATGACAATTTGCCTTACGCAGAGTTTTCATACAACAATAGCTACCAAGCCAGTTTGAAGATGGCACCGTTCGAAGCTTTGTATGAACGTAGATGCAGGACCCCGTTGATGTGGGATGAGGTAGAGACTGTCAGTTGTTCGGACCAGACTTGATCAAAGAGTCTGAGGAGAAAGTTAAGTTGATTCGTGATAGACTGAAGGTAGCTCAGTCAAGGCAGAAAAGCTACACAGACTCAAAACGCAAGGAGGTAACTTATGAAATTGGAGACAGAGCATATCTGCGAGTATCACCCTTGCGAGGTGTGAAACGTTTTGGAGTTAAAGGAAAATTAGCCCCGAGATTTGTAGGACCGTATCGTGTTTTGGAACCGATGTGAGAAGTTGCCTATAAGTTGGAATTACCTGAAGGACTATCGGGAGTTCACGATGCGTTCCACGTCTCTCAGCTGAAGAAGTGTCATGCGGAGATAGCCGATATACCTTTAAGAGATACAGTACCCTTGGAGGCAATTCAAGTAGACAATGATTTGACCTACGAGGAGAAGCTAGTGAAGATTCTTGAGTTTGCCAGTCGAGTAACCCACAATAAGGTCATCAAGTTCTGTAAAGTTCAGTGGAGCCACCATAGGGAGGATGAAGCCACCTGGGAAAGAGAGGATGATCTTCGCAAGGACCACCCGCACCTATTTTCTGACCAACCCGAATCTCGAGGGCGAGATTCATCTTAAGGGGGGTAGGTTTATAACATCCCAAATTTTCAATTTGGAATGTTATACATAGATCATTCATGCATATCATATTTTATTTCTTTTCTGCTTTGCAATCCTCGAAATCCTAAGCAACTCAAGGACCCTCGGAGAGAGTTGGGGATTTTCCGGTTTCATATTTGGATTTTTCCTACCAAATAATGAAACGAGGATTTTTGATTTTAATTATTTCTCCCTCCGAAAAATATTTCGTACCAAAAATAAATGAGAGGAGATAATATGACTTCTCCAAAATAATTGAAATATTGGAGGAAAAATATTAAAATCATTTATTTGATTTTAGTTGTTTTTATTCAGATTTTATTTGCAATAGAAAAATTTGCACGTTTTCGAAAAAATTGCATTTTAGGGCCAAGATAATGTTCATCTCGTACTAAATATTTTATTTAGATGGTGAAAAATTGTTTTGGCTTTTTTAGGTTTTTATTTTATTTTCTAGGATTTTATTTTTACAGGCGAATTTTTTTAAAAAAAAAACTTCCCGCGCTCGACTGGGCCGAGGCCCAGCCAAGCCAGGCCGGCCCAACCCCGCGCCGCCGCCTTCCCTCGCGCGCCGCCGCCGCGGCCGACTCGGAGGAGTGTGAGCCGGACTCCACCGCCGCGCCGCCTTGGCCCCTACTCCAAGCCGCCGCCCCCCCTATATATACTCCCCCCCGAGCCACCACCACCATCAACC
>NC_041383.1:813778691-813816396 GCF_002162155.2 Triticum dicoccoides | reverse complement strand
CGAGCCCCGCCGCCCCACAACGCCTTGCCGGAGCCCCTCGCCGGAGGTACCGAGCCGGATCCGAGCCGCCGGTTTTTTTCGTAAAAACCGTTCGTTTTTTTAGAAACCCTAGTCCGTTTTTTTTCAGATCGGTTCACCGGTTTTCCGCGGTTCTTTTATTTAGCGAACGTTCGTCCGTACGTTCATCTAAATGAATGGTTTTCATTCATTAGTTACAGACAACGAACGCTCGTTCGTTAGCCTGTTCGTCAGTTTTCTTTTATCGGATTTATTTGCGATTATTTTTGGTCACGATTTCTGATCCAATCTTAGTTTCTGTTTATCTTTTCGCTCGTTAGTCGGAATCAGGTGATTCAAAAACCTAGAGTTTCATCTCAAGACCCTCTTTCTTCTTAACCAACCTGAACAAGATTTTGATACTGTAAAATTTGACTTTAGTTCAGATTAGTAAACGGATCTTGTTTCTCTCGTCGTTTGAGTTTCGTTACTCCGTTTGATTTGAGTCTTTTTGCTAACCGGATTTTCTTAAGTTGAACTTGCTGGTCCTTCGTTTTCAGTTGAAGTTTTGCTGATGCATCTTTGCTAGTTGCTTATGTATGTTATTGTTTGTTTGCAATGGAATTCCCGGAGTGCGAAGCGTGTTACTACGAGTCACTAGGTTTCACGGATCGTCAGCAAGGCAAGTAACACATTGATCATACTCTTTCCATACCCAGTTTTCATTGCATTAGTTCAATCCTCAAACATTGCATGATTAGGATGTCTTTAACATGTGGATTTTGGGAAGTAGCTATTGAGGTAGAACCTATTGTCCTGTTTATTATCAAACCCTTGGGAGTTACTTCTACGTTATGCTTATATTGCTATGCTATGCTCGTAGACGTGGTTTGGGTTTGAGTGTATTCCATGACAGATGTGAGATTGTTAATTAATGGTTCAACCTAAGGTGGCAACTTTAATACACATCTGGGTGGATTGAGGCACCAGGGGATACCAGTGTTGCCTGTTTTTTTGGAAATCCCGGGGTTACCGTGTGATTTTTCTATGGACCGCCACCCAGGCTCAAAGGGAACTGAGATGATTCATGCTAGAAACTTCCGTGTGCAGCCACAAGCTATTATGGGCTCTAGCATAGTTGAGTAAGTTACGTGAAGCTCTTGAACATGTAGATCAGCAGGTAGTGGGTTTTGTAGGTTTGGTATGGTCTACCCGGAGTAGAGAGTTAATGTTTCTGAAAGAATGTGTCTCGGTCATCCATTTCTCAAACACCATGCAGTGCGAGAAATCAACAGAGGCAATCAAGTCTTTTGGGGAAAAGTGCGCAAACCTCTGCAGAGTGTACAATCTAATCATGGTTAGCCGTGTCCCCGGTTATGGACAATTCTGAGTGTCTAGTACTTGAAGCATCTTATGTATCTCATCACTCTTAATTTATATTGTTGGGTTGTTAAATCACTTTAATTGGGATTGAGTTGGGGTTACCTTCTCAATGTTGTTCAACTACCATGATAGCTAAATAAAATTTATTCCTTTGCAGTAGGGAAAAATTGGCTTTATGCAAAACTATAACCGTATAGCTTTCCACCAGCCAAATTATGCATGTAGTGTTAGTATTATTCCGTTCTTGCTTTACTGTGTTATATTTCCAGCATATTCCATGTGCTGACCCGTTTCTCGGGCTGCAACGTGTTATGTTGCAGACTTTTCAGACGAGGAGTAAGGTTCGTTAGGTCGTTGCCGTGCAGCTCAGCTATGTCGTTGGAGTTGATGGACTACCTTTATCTTCCAAGCCTTCCGCTGTTATCGCATTAGATGGCCTTAAGCCATATTATTGTAATAAGTTCTCTTTTGAGACATTCGATGTAATAAGTGTGTGATTGCTACCCTGTTATAAATCCTTCGAGTACTGTGCGTGTCAGCATTACTGATCCAGGGATGACACTGATGCACAGAGACTTGACCATCTGAGGTCGGGTCGCTACAACTAATCTAGACTGCACAACGCGATGATGTTCCATGTCAGATTGGCTAAGAATGTCAAAAGAGAAAAGTGGAATTTCACTACCATGACTATACCCGACGCCAAGAACGCTACCGTGAATGCCATCGTAAAAAACGATTCATGGGTACATGCTAAGCACATGACACAATGCTTCTTCATATCCAACCAGAGCAATCCTAGCCGCGTTTTCATGAGGAGAACAAAAGGAACATCATTGGAATGGATGGAGTCGCCAATGAGGAAGACTATGACCAGTAAGGCAACCCAATGAGGGAAGATGACGATGACGATGAAGTATAAATCAAAAGAAGAATCAATACCACATTACCTAAGAAAGACTGTACTACATGGAAAAGGAAAAGTCACAATGAGTGGCTCAACTATTCGTCAACGAACAAGAAGGGAAAGAAATTCAATCAAAAAGGAAAATGTCGAAGTTGAGAAACCGTTATCAGTCAAACGATGTAATATATATGTTCATATTTTGTGCATAATGACCTATTTACCTACCTTAGCTCTAAAATGACCTACACTTAGCATTTTTACCTAGCTTAGCAATAAAATGCCATTTTTACCTACCTTAGTTAGAAGAAGAAGAAGATAAAGAAAAGGAGAGGAGAAAAAGAAAGAGAATAAAAAAATCTTCTTCTTCTTCTTCTTCTTCTTCTTCTTCTTCTTCTAACTAGTCTTCTTCTTCTTCTTCTTCTTCTTCTTCTTCTTCTTCTTATTCTTATTCTTCTTCTTCTTCTTCTAACTTTTTTGCAGATTTGCTTTACATGAGGAAGCTTGGATTCATGGAGTGTACTATTCTTCTTGTGCTTCCTTGTTGTTTATGAAAACTTGTTTGGATATGTATGTCTATATGGATATGTTGTTGGAAACTTGTTTCTGGTTATGTATATATGGATATGTTGGACTTTGTTGAACTATGTTGTTGGATTTGATGAAATATGTTGTTGGACATGCTGGTGGATATGTATGCATGCATATCTGTGTTTGAAACCATGTCTAATTAATTGGATTTAAATAAAAAATAGGGGATGTATAGCCTCTTATCCGTCCGCTAGCCGGCAGCAAAGAGCTTTGCCGTCCGCTAGCAGACGGCAAAGAGGACATGTGGCAGTCACCTGTGCAAACTAGGAACACTGGCTGCCTATTTGGTCATTTTGCCGCCCGTTGGCAGACGGCATAGCTGGCCACGTTGCAGCTTCCTAGTGCTGCCCTAGCTAAGCTCTTTGTCGTCTGTCAGCGGACGGCAAAGAGCGCCGTTAACCCCCTAATGGCTCTGACCCCACACCACTGTCGTCCGTTGTCTTTGCCATCCGCTGGCCTCGGATGGTGAATGGCACAATCCTTTGTCGTCCGTTTCTGCAGCGGACGACAAAGAAGGACTTTGCTGGCACGTGTTCAGCCGGACAGTTTGCCGTCCGTTGGCTGACGACAAAGGATTTTACCGTCCGGGATCTATGCCTTTGCCGTCCGCCATGGCGGACGGCAAAGAGAAGCCGATTCCAGTAGTGAAATGAGAATGAATGTCAAACACACTGCCACCGTCACTCGGTCGCAAACATTGAGATATATATACCTGATTTTTAAATTCTAGTAAATCCAAAGCTCGTCTGAAATTCATGAAACTTGGCATGTTGTCATGGAGCAGCATCAACATGCCGTGGTAAGTTTTTTGTCCCATTTGGGGCAGGTCTGGGATATGCTTCTCACAAACCAGAGCTTCTCACAACAAGCCAGGTGGTTTGGGTAAGGAACGTTTCACCTTTCTGGACAAAACGATATGCATTGCCTCTTCTCGATTTCAATTTTTCCCTAGTGTCAACATAGAACAACAGGGGTTGTTGTGTAAATTTTTGTGATTCTTGGGAGTTCGCTTGGACATTTTTATACATTAACTGAGTTTTCTATGCATTCATGTGCATAATTCAAATCTGAACTATACATGCACACATATGCTCTAATGCATATAAAGTGGTTGAAAATTCAAATCCGTGTCCTTGGTTGCATGCTTAATTAGGTCCCATGCAAGAAATGAGAATGAATGTCGTCAAACACCCTGCCACCGTCACTCGACCACAAATAGTGAGAAACCTGATTTTTAAATTCTAGTATAAATCCAAAGCTCGTGTGAAATTAATGAAACTTGGCATGCATGCTATCATGGAGCGGCATCAACATGCCGTGGTAATTTTTTTGTCCCATTTGGGGCAGGTTTGGGATATGCTTCTCACAAACCACAGCTTCTCACAACAAGCCTGATGGTTTCGGTAGGGGACGTCCGACCTTTGGGGACAAAACTATATCCATTGCCTCTTCTTGCTTTGAATTTTTTTCTCGTGTCAACATAGAACAACAGGAGTGTTATGTCAATTTTTGGCATTTTTCGGGGATCGTTTGGACATTTTATGCATTAATTGAGTTTTTCAATGCATTTATGTGTACAGTTGAAATTTAAACCATTCACGTGACGCCACGTGTCTTGGTTTTAATGGCTCTTGATCGCAAACGTTTTGGAAAGAACACTCGTATGCAAAGTGAGAGCAGGATTTGTGCATCTCTTCAACGCAAACGGTTGTGTTGGATGACCCGTGTGCAACCACTTTACAAACAATTTGGTAAGATTTGCATCTGTCATATTGGATATGTTGCCATTTGTCAAACTGGAAAGATTGTCATTTGTTGATCTTGTAACACTGCCATTTGTCAACCTTGTAACACTGCCATTTGTCAAAATATCAAGCTAAAAATCACTAGTAGTATTTAATTTTGCAACTAAAAATCAGTAATTAAGAATAGATGGAGGCGAGGAGGCATGTTTGGCCGGCCGTGCAGCGGGCAGCGTAGTTCCCGATACGGCTTTAATGTAGACGAGGGAGAGGGTAGCGGTTCCCGAAATGTTGAACGGCTAATGATGCATCCTCGTTCAATTAGCATCATGAATGCATGAGGGAAGTAATGGAAGGAGGACCGGGAAAAGAGGCAGCACGATGTGAATGCAACGCAGTTTGCACTCATATAAAGGTGCCCCTCCAGTCCAATGCATCTACCACATCGTACGCACCTAAGCATTTGCCTAAGCACCTACACTAAGTGCAAAAGTGGTCACTTCAGACCCATGGCGGCGATGCGCGCGAGCGGCCAGTGGCTGTGCCAGAAGGTCCATGACGCCAGCCTACACATGGCGCCAAGGACGTTGTTGGCGACCGACTGGTGGATGGCCACCGTCAACGCCTGCTACGACTCTCGGTTGGACAAGATGATCGTTTCCACGATCAACAAGTTCGCCGTCGTCAACAAGCTCGCGGACGACATCGCTGTACTCCTCCAGCCCGCCTGCCCGGGCTCCTCATTGCCTTCCACCCTGATCGTCCTCCATGGTTGGAATCTCTTTCAAGCATTGGTGGCCCTGCGACTGCCCGCCGACACCATGAAGAATGTCCACCCGGAGTTCGCACTCGCCACGAGGCGCCTCTCCCTGCAAGAATTCGTCGACCTACACATCCATGTGTACGAGCAAATCGTGTACATAGGTATCTACAAGGCCAGTGAGGACGGTACGACATTGGCCTTCTTCAACTGGCTGGAAGCCTTGGATGCCTTTGCTGAGAAGCATCTTGACCTCGCCACAAAAGCCGTCAATCCTTAGCCGCCGGTCGGCGGCCTGGCGCACTGGGTTGAGGAGGAGGAGGACGTACGTTGATGGATGCATCTTTCTTGTTGCCTCCTTAATTCTTATTCTATTATTGCATTCTGGTCCCAGTCAATAAAGACATGTGTGATCCCTTTGCTTTATTATATGCATCACTGTAACTAGTACTCCATCCTGTCAATTTATAAGTTCTGCTGCCAGTGTTTGGGGCCGGCGCATGACACAATAAGCACACCCACGACGAAACATACAGAGAGGACATCCAGCGGTTCCAATGGGGATTTATCAAAATATGCAGCTAAAAATCACTAGCACTATCTAATTTCTGCAACTAAAATTCAATAATTAAGCATATATTTCATTCATAGATTAAGCAGTCGTGCTTAATCTATACAAATAGTTCAACCATTAGGCGTCGCGGCGCGCTCTGCTCGCGTCCGTCGACGCGCTCGGGTTGTGGAAAACTTTTCCTTGTGTGTTCAACTGCTATACGCATATATATATATATATGGTTGCTCGCCGTTGAGGCGACCGCGGAGCGGTCTGCTCGCGTCCCTCTGCATGCGCTCTTCCAGCAGTTGGGCCTACGCACGATCACATCGGGGGCCCCATATGCATGCGGTTGCACCGCGCGCGTTGCCACGCGATGCAGTTACGTGCGGCATGATGGAGTTACGCGCTGCGAATTAGAACTGCCATCAGGACGTGCCGTGCGACCTCCCCTTTAATTCCCGCGGCTATTATAGCCTTAGTCTCTTCAACCGTTCGATCGCGCCCCACAACACAAGAAGCACACCCACGATAACACATAGAGAGGGGATGTCTAGCGGCGCTCCAATGGAGTTCGACGAGCATAAAGTGGAGACCCACGCGAGGGAGCATAAAGTGGAGACCCACACGAGGGAGACGGATCTCTCGGTGGTGTACACCATCGACCCTGCCGTAGAGGATGACTACCAACACCGTTGAGCAGTTTCTTGCTAGAGACAAGTACAAGGTGGTCGGCATCGACCTCCAGTACACCGATGGTAGTCCCGGCATAGATCAGAAGGTTGCCGTTGCCCAGTTGTGCGTGCGCCATCATGTCCTCATCTACCACTACTGCATGGCTAGAGAGCCTCGCGATCGTTTCAACAGGTTTGTCAACAGCACCGACTACAAGTTTGCCACGGTGGAGACCACCGACGATGTAAAAATGCTCAGTATTATGGGCTTGGCCTGCAAGAACCTTGTTGAAATACGTGACCACTACAGGGTCTGGGGCAGCACGAAGCAGGACTCCCTGGTCAAACTTGCCTCAGCCATCATCGACCCCTACTATGAAAAGATGAAGGGGTATGCCCAGATAACAAGTGCCTTATCCTGGCACAGGGCCTGGGTTCGGCGACTGGATGAACCTCACCTCAGGTTTGTGGCCAAGAGCGTGTACACATGCTTCGAGATGTACAGGAGGATCGTTGACATGATGAAGTGCCTCGTTACCCAAATCAACAAGTCCGGATCGAGCCACAAGCAGAGCAAGCGTGACAAGAAGTAGATGATGATCAGATGATCGTTTATGCTAGTTAATCATGCATGTAATGTATACTTTACTTTATTGATGTGTGGAAGTGTCATGTGTGTAGTAGCCACCTATGAAATTATGCATGTAATAGTTTACGATGGTGTGTGCAAATGCCATGGTTGTAGTAGCCACCTATGTAGTTGGATGTTTAATTTGGTTAATCATGCATGTAATATATATTTTATTGTCTTGTATGCAATCCCATCGATATCGCACAACACACACGTCTTATTAGCAGCAATCGTCTGTGTTATTATTTGTCTTCGCACACATTTCTGATTACAGACCTGTTTGCCGCGTATCACACACATCTTGTTATATTGAACCATTTATGTTCTCTTGTCTCAACACAAACAGTTCATCCGCGTGAACCGCATGCCGTATATAGCAAACACCTTGATTTGGCTGACCGTTTCTTTTGTGTTGCCGAATCACAAGCAGTTTTTCCTAGTGAACCGTGTGATATTTATCTCACACACCTTCATTTGGATGCCCGTTTATTTTGTTTCTCCTCATCGCAAACGGTTAATTGTACTGAACTGTATGCCCTACATCACACACTGAACTAAAATCTGAACCGTGTTTGATGCATCCGGCATCGCAAATGTTTTGCACCTTTTTCGACAATTTTTTTACACCACCATTTGTGATTAATGCATCGCACACAGTTTCATCAAAGGTCTCTGATCGTAGTGTCGCGTTAGCTAGCAGCATCCTGCAGTAGTGTATGGTTGTTACTGAAGGTTGTCCGGAGTCCCGGATGAGATACCAGACGTGACAAGGAACTCCAGAATGGTCCAGAAGTGAAGACCGATATATTGGACGAAGGGTATTGGAGTCTGGAATTGTTCCGGAGGTACCGGGTGATGACCAACATGACCGAAAGGGGTTTTGGGGGGTCCGGGCAAGTGTTGGGGGGCCTCATGGGACAAGGGGAGGGGGCAAACCAGCCCACTAATGGGCTGAGCGCCCCTCTCACTCCATCTCACGTAACCAGGAGAGGTGGGGTGCCCCATCTAGGGTTCCCTCCACCTGGCTTGGGGGGCAAGCAACCCTAGGGTTTCCCTGGGGGGCACCCCCATCTGCCTTGGCCGCCACTCCTAGATTGGATCTAGGGCGCCTCCTCCTCCTCCTTCCTTCCCCCCTATATATAGAGAGGTAGAGAGAGGGCATCCGCTCCCTAGAGCACATCTCCACACCACAGCGCTGCCTCTCCTCTCCCTCGCATCCCTCTTCCTCTCTATAGCGCTTAGCGAAGCTCTGCTGAGATTCCACCACCACCACCGCCACCACGCCATCGTGCTACCGGAGGACTCGAGTTACTACTTCACCATCGCTCGCTGGATCGAGGAGGTGAAGGCGTCATCAAGCCGTACGTGTGTTGAATGCGGAGGTGCCGTCCGTTCGGCACTTGGATCGAAGTTCGCGGGACAGATCGTGATTGGATCATGAAGACGTTCGACACATCAACCATGTTTCTTAACGCTTCCGCTTAGCGATCTACAAGGGTATGTAGATGCAATCTCTCCTCCCGTAGATGTTCATCTCCAAGATTGATCTTGGTGAGCATAGGAAATTTTTTGTTTCCCATGCAACGTTCCCCAACAGTGGTATCAGAGCTAGGTCTATGCGTAGATGACATCGCGAGTAGAACACAAAGGAGTTTGTGGGCGTTGATATTCAGATTGTTTCCTTTCTTGGTCTTTTCTTGATTCGGCGATATTGTGGGATGAAGCAGCCCGACACAAGTCCACGTACACGAGACCGGTTCATCGACAGACATGTTATTTGTTGCATAAAGATGGCTGGCGGGTGTGTGTCTCTCTCACCTTAGTTGTATTAGATTCGACAAAGTCAGTCCTTGTAGAAGGTTAAATAGCAACTTGCATAGTTTATCCTGATCAAGAGGCGGCGACATTGTGCAGATTGGATTGATGCGTGTGTTAGCAGGAATCACTAGACAAGTAGACGCCATGTTTGATGCGGCGGTGTAACGTATCTCAGTGGCCTGGGCATGTAGCGCCAGGTGGGCCACGACCCAAGCAGCGCTCCTGGACAGGCCCTGCAGGCGGAGCACAATAGCAGGCCGAGGAAAGAGGCTGGCTCGGCGGGGTTGGCTTGTTCAGAGGCGGCCCATGGGGCAGGAAGGCCCAGGCGGAGACGCGCACCATGGGGCTGATCGATTGTATGCGGTCTAGTGATGCTTTGGCACCGGAAGCTCGTACATATCAGGGTAAGATACATAGTGGGAGGAACACATCCTCCTTGGAATTTAGCGCTTCCTAGCCGTCGGATCTGGTCCTTGATGCGTTCTCAGCCGTCCGATCACGAGATGAGGAGATACATGCCGTTGGATCAAAACGAACAACTGTAGATCGAAACAGTGTCGAAATCAGGGTAAGATACATAGTGGGAGGAACACATCCTCCTTGGAGTTTAGCGCTTCCTAGCCGTCGGATCTGGTCCTTGATGCGTTCTCAGCCGTCCGATCACGAGATGAGGAGATACATGCCGTTGGATCAAAACGAACCGCGTGTGATTCCCGTGCCCCGCCGAGGGTATTTGCGTTAATGCGCATGTAGGCGTATAAAAGACAGCCGCTCCCCGTGGAGATAACCTAGCCGCCGCCTCCTCGTGCACTCCCGCACTCGCGCACGCACGCGCGCCGCGCCCTCACCTCTCTCTCCTCCTCCAAACCCTACCCCGCGTCCGCCTCCCTGCCCCGCCGCCGCCGCTGCTCGCTCGGGCACCCATCCTCGGCCTCACGCCGCCCATCTAGAGAGATAGGGGCCGCGGGTGATGAGGCCGACGTGCCGTCGTCCCGTCTTCTGCGAGGTCGAGGAGTGCCAATCCCACCTCGCCGACGTCTCCTTCATCCAGCCGGCTGCCGCCTTGGCCGACTCCTTCTCCCCTCCCATCCTCCTCCTGTCGCGTCTCCTCCCCGTCGTCAGGCCACATGCTGCTCCACCCTTCCTCCTTCCCTCCCATCGTTCGCTCTAAAGCTAGGAGTGGGTGAGGAGGCTGAGCCACTGCCCGCCGCCGTCCCGCA
Source organism: Triticum dicoccoides (assembly GCF_002162155.2). Taxonomy (NCBI): domain Eukaryota; kingdom Viridiplantae; phylum Streptophyta; class Magnoliopsida; order Poales; family Poaceae; genus Triticum; species Triticum dicoccoides. The sequence continues at coordinate 813,806,123 of NC_041383.1, read as the reverse complement.
ACACCTCCTGTTCGACCACGCCGAGGAAGTACTGGACCTTCATCCTTGCGTCTGTGCACCTCTGGGAAGGAGACGACCCGAGGTAAGGCGCCTTCATCTTTGTTTGTTTATTATATTGGAGATGCCCTGTTCTAATGGTAATAGATGATATTTCTGTGATTAGATGTCAGGGCATGTTCACAATCCTTTTTTGGGTGTAAGTACCATATGGGTTTCCTTGGCAATCCTTCAGGATTTTGCTATTTCTGTAGTTGTTTGTCTGGACTCTGGAGAGGCATGTACATATGCAGATTGCCTGGGAATAAGGATAACCGGCATTGACATAATATTTTGTGTATATCTGGTAACAGTAAAGTCACAACAATGTTAGTCATATTATACAGTTCATTTCAGAAGGTTAATTTATGAAACGGGACGAAGGGCCTCAAGCAGTTAACACCACTTCACTGGAAAGTGGAATGGTGTGTTCTGAAGTTTATTTAGATTCTGGTACTTTCGAATGCAGGATTTTTTAGTTGCTAATTGCAGGACATGCTTGTATTGAAAAATAAATCATCTTTTCACATATACAAAACTTTGTAAGGTTTGAGTGCTGGTTTTGGAACCGCTTCCGTTTCTATTTTACTGTACTCTTCTCAGTATAGATGATCCTCTGAACTCTGAAGTTTCAATTTTTGTTGCATATTTCTCCGTTTGCAGACCAGTTGTTTGGTTGTCCTTTTAATCAAAACTTATGTTGTTATGTTTGGAGGCGAGTCTGCTTTGGTCTCATCCTGATGGAATTCATTAAGATCATATCATGGTGGGAATGTTAAGAGCGGGGATCTTATATTTAGAAACAGCAAGGTGATCCATTTGTTGGTTTGTGCCTTCTTCCTGTTAAATTGTTTTCAGAAATTATTACTAGGTAAGAATCAATCTTATTCACTGCTCTGTGACAAATGGAATGATTTGTCATTTTCGATGTTGAAGTGCCATCATCTAGGTTTACGATCCCTTTAGTTAGTCTGTGTTTTTAGAAACTAGAGAAACGATGACTGTCTATGTAAACACAAGAAAGGCATGTAGTACCTTACATTGATAGTGTGATTGTTAACCTGTTGTGATATTGAAAACATGATATAAAGGATATATTTTATGACTGAATGTTTGACGACTCGGAGAATCCCAGTTCTGATTGGTACATGAATCTTCTTATATTTTGTCCATCCTTTTTTGATTTGATATTATTAGTGATATTTGCTATTTCCTTGAAAGTTATGCAGTTTTCAAGCACACATTTAGTTTAGGTGAATCTAAACTAAATATGTGAGCCTTGTCAGTTTTCAAGCACACATTTAGTGATACTTGGCATTTACTTTAAAGTTATGCAGTTTTCACTGGGAGAATCTCATTAGATAGCCTAATCTGTGAGCTTTGAGTATCATATTTCGTCTCCCAGTTCTTTTGTCGACATGGTTCCAAAAGAAGTATGATTGCTTCCTGCATTTCTAATATCCAGCAGGCATAGGATATTGGCAATCTCTAAATTTGTTCATGCATAAAAAGTAGTTATACACAGTTGGAAACTCTGTTTTTTATATGTGATTGAAGAAAAAAACTTTGCTTCTAGAAGTTGAGTTTCCTTCTTGAATATGTGGTCTTTAATATTGGATGCTGCCATCAGTTTGGTCTCTCGAGTATAAAAAATCTTTTCACCCGGTGAGATGTGTGACTGTGTCGTCTTCTTGATGCAGGTGCTATTTTGTTTGTCAGTGATAGGCCTCGTGGAGTTGCAGTTGGTATGTTGGATTCATGTTTGCTGCCTTCGCTCTGTATGGAAATGTTATAGGATATAATGGGTAAGATCCATATTTTATTTAATCCAGAACTCTTGTACGAAAACTTGTGCAGTAGTCAAAATATGTTGTGTATAAATAGGAATAATATAGTTGGCAAATAAGATGCCACCGTTGATGCTCTCCAGCAGTAGCTATGCAGATATATTTATCTTCTGCAAATGAACTTCTATAGAATTATGGGCTTGGTATTGCAAGCTTGACAGAATCTTAGCATTGTCATATGGTCGGCGACGACTTCTCATTGTAGTTGCATCACAATTGCGATTTGGACAAGTTCCATTTAAAGAAACTATAAATTATTCTCAATGATTTATTTCTGTCTCAACTCCACATATGGCTGCCACTGATGATGTTCATTCTGTCTCATTTTTATGAAGGTAGCCCTACCACAAGCCATAATCCTTGAAGCATTGACCCACCTATACATCATGGACCCAATTTAATTAATTTATTTGCTTTGCCTGAACAATTAGTACAATATGTTCCTTAGAAATCTGCATTTACCTCTCTGTAATAGTTTTAAAGTTCACATATCATGTATATTTATTACCATATCCTGCTTAAATCTTTGGGCCTTCTTTGTAAGAATATATTATTATTTTTCTATTGCAGCTTTCTCCTGGAACCATCGTCATAAACCAATCAACTCTTTGAGAATGGATGGTACGCCACTATACTCGACTGCTATTCTCACATTGCTTTGCTATCTGCTATTTTCGTACCTGACTTGGCTTGCCTGTGTACTCCCAAATTTAATATTCTCTTTCTTAGTTAACAGTGCTATGCACATATTTATGTCATTCCTGTCTATTTTTGAAGCAGAATAAAGAAACACCCCATGGTAAAAGGTTTATATATGGCCCGACCAATTAAGCACTGATATGGCATAGTCAGAATATATGGTTCTTTCCAATTATTAGTTGTCCTTTTCCATTCTGAAAGCAACTGAATGTGATGACAAACCATACTAACCAGCCATGTGCCATGGTTTCAGAATCATATTCTGATATTCCTACATGCAAATCATTTTTGAGGTGAAGAACCAGATCTCTTTTGCCTCAAAGTAACTTAAAAACCAAGCTATCAAAGCTAGCTAAAGGTCTCATTGCGCATTCCTATCTTTTGTAGTGTGCCGATGTTTGTTTTGTACAACTTATAAGGAACTATGCACTACTATGATCTGGATATGGTCTATGTAAATATTGCACCACATCCTACCTGAAAAGGAATTGGAATCATATGTATTGCTTTTCTAGTCGTGCTCACTCGCTGGCTTCTAATTGCTAATGCCTTGCTGCTATCAGGAGAAGACAACATCAAGAAGGCCATGGCTGAGGCAAAACTGTGAACAAGAAGCGGGCAAGATGTGTTGATGCAAGATATCTTTTGCTATATCGTGCATCATGATCGTATGACCCACTCTATGCATATGAACCCCTATATTGGATATTCTTACATTTTATTGAATCATATCCTTCCTTCAGAATTGTGTCTTAGGCTTTTGCTCTTATGCTCCTGCTGTTGTACTAAACTTAATGTCAGCTAATGTCCTTTGTCACCCCGCACTGTTGTACTAAACTTAATGGCAGCTAATGTCCTTCGGGCACCCCACATCAAGGTGTGTTGCTTATTTTTTGTGGTCTTGTGAACACACTGAACTTGATGTTACCTTATAATCTCCTGCCGATATTGAGCATCACTATGTTTTCCTTCTATAATGTTTCTTTTTCACTTTATTATTATCTGTTGGGACCGGCACCCTCGCGCCAAGGCGCGGACCCGATCTAGTATATATGCAAAGAGGTGAGATTTATTAAAGGAAAAAATGTGTCAGGTCCCGTTTGTGTGTAGCTTTCGATCTGGAGCGAGAGAAAGAGCAGGGATGGAGAAGTCTTGGTGCTACACGTGAGCAAGGATGCGCGAAACCTTTTTGGATCTTCTGCAAGGTAAGGCTACTAAAGGAATTCTTTAATTTCCTCTATCTTTGCTTGTATGTACAGGATGGCTGCGGTGCATACTACGGAAAACAAAGGCGCGGTCCAAGTCCATTAATGATTGACATGATGCAAGTCGATGAAGATGGACGTGTGCGGCGAGAGGTGATGTGCGTATAAGGCTCAGAAATGTCTGGAGTGCGTCGTGTAGTGATCATGCAAATAGAGGGCGTCAAGCAATGCATAGAGATGTGCGGGGGATACGACGCAGGGTGGAGCATGGTTGCAGTCGGATAATTTCGGCTGGGCCAGACTGAAAAGTCTGACGACCGATGGGGATGTCGGCCAAAGTAGAAGACAGCGTGATGCTGATGGTGGCCGACTTCTGGCGCGTGGAAACACGTGGTGCAGGCCTCAGGGTTTGTGCGGCTTCGACAGAGTATGCCGCGAGGTTGATTTAAGACAGTGCACATGAGAGCTCGGAATCGACAGAGCGCACGGTGGCACTTACAACTACCATGGAGTCATGTTGAAGGTGGAGCTGGAGTCTGATGAAAGACTTCACTATGTGCTGATGGAGGGGCTGCGGTGTAAGAATTCGGAGAGTCGAAGCCTATTTCAGCGAGATACACTACTGAAAAAATGGCTATAGCTCATATGGACATTAATGACGCACTATACATGTGGTGCGCCATTACTAAATAGTAATGGCGCACCATGTGTAGGTACGTCATTAATAACAAAATAGTAATGGCGCACCAGGTGAAAAGTGCGCCATTACTAAGTTTGACCAAAGGTTTGACCCAGTCATACACATAGTAATGGCGCACTTTGTATAGGTGTCCTGTTACTAGTTGATATAGTAATGACGCACATTTACGAAGTGCGAAATTACTATGTGTATGACCTGGTCAAACCTTGGTCAAACTTAGTAATGGCGCACTTTGCATAGGTGTGCCATTACTATGTCAAACTTAGTAATGACGCACCTATACAAAGTGCGCCATTACTAACATTGATCAAGGTTTGACAAAGTCAGACACATAGTAATGGCGCACTTTGTGAATGTGCGCCATTAATATTTCACCAAATGCACCCCGTGGACCGTCTTTTCAGTTTAAAAAAAAGAAAATGATGAAAATGTCAAAAAAATAATAGAAAATAAGTTCCCCATGTGATATGTGGTCTAGTTGTTGGGAAAATTTACAAATATGAATTTCAAATTTATTTGCAAAATCTCTCTGGAACTTAGTAAAATGGGCATAACTTTTGCATACGAACTCGGATTAAAAAGTTTTTTATATAGGATTAAAAAGTTTTTTATATAAAAAATCATTTACTCGAAAAGTTACATCCGAATTCAATCGGGGAACCCTCGTTGAAGATTTCTAGAATCCCCAAAAACCTAACAGAAAAAAAGTTACGATGCTTTTAAGATCTGGAGGCAAAAAATTAAAAAGAAATGCAAAAAAAATCAAACTTAGTAATGGCGCACCATTTCTTAGGTACGCCACTAGTAACAGAAAAAAAAATTGGTTTCAAATTTTTTTTGGAAAAAATGTTCAAAATATGATACGTAATATGACCGGGAAGTTTGAAATATATTTTTAAAATTTCATCACACTCATGAACATGAACAAAGTCCTAGACATCAACAAGGTTTAATAGGATTGATATGATAGATATATCAATAAGTGCCTGTGAAGTGAGCTGGTGCTGGGGTTGGATAGAATTAAGAAGTTAAACGTGCTCGAGCTGGAGTAGTGTGAGGATGGTGACCTTTTTGGAAGTTTGACCATGGAGTGAGATTTGACCCGAGATTAAGCCATAGTGACCCGAGATTAAGAAAAAATGAAAAAAAAAAATTGCAGAAAAAATTTCTGAATTTTTTTTGAAAAGAAATTGTTAGTAATGGCGCACTTCTATGTGGTGCGCCATTATTAAGTCAGATAGTAATGTCGCACTTGTAGGCATAGTAATGGCGCACTATAGGTGCACCATTACTATCTGTGATAGTAATGGCGCACAAAATGTGCGCTATTACTAACAATTACTAATGGCGTGATAATAGTGGCGCACCTATAGTGCGCCATTAATAGCCAAAACAGGTGCGCCACTAACATCCTTTTTTCTAGTAGCGATAGCGAGAGACACGTGGATCGGACAGGGTACCAGTGGTCTGATGGAGATGTGATACTCGGCATTGGCAGGTGATGATCGATGGTTCTCTGCAGTAGGGGTTGAGGCGGTGTGGGCTAGCTACCCGGGAGACTCGACCAGGACAGCAGAGGCTCGATGCGGTGATAGCATGAGGCGTGCGGTAAGCATGGAACACAAAAACAGGCCAAGGCACTGGTGATCAGACATGTTGTCAGACAAAGTGTGCAACGGTGCTAAAGAAGTGTTGATGAGTACAAGATTTAAGTTGGTGACAGGGTCTATCGATGCTAGTTGATGGACAAGAGTTAACCACGGAGGATCTGAGAAAGTGGCGAAAAGTCTAAAAATGTCAAAAGCTGAGAGTACATATGGATATATATTATGTGGTGTTCGGTGCACATGGCAAAGTGCGGATGGCAAGTATAAAAGGAGGCGGAGTGCTATAGCTGTGGGACATATCATAGGCTATGTGGGAAAAGGGTGAGACAACTATGAATTTGACTCAGGTTGACACAGGGTGACGATGAAATTTCTTCAAGTTTCAGACAAGCAATCAAGTAAGAGCGAGGGTGTTGAGTTCATGTAAATCTTATATGTGGCGTCCAATATGTGAGTCGTTCATTTTCACGCAGATTAGTGTCGGTGTGTGATGGCGTTGAACAGATACTCAAGAACTTGGGAGCACATGGTAGAGTAAAGAGGAATTTAATTTTGCTCGAGTGTTGACTACGAAAACGACAAGAAGGGATTACAGTTGCAGATGGAGTCATGTGGAGTCTGGGACAAGCAGCGTGCTCATGGCATATCTCAAGTCCAATTTACATGGAGGTTTGACGTATGGATGAATCCAAAGTGGTGGAGGATATTCGCCAAGGTGGAGTTTGTTAGAGTTGTGTCGAATATTATTGCACAAGGTAGGTTACAGTTGTACTTAGTTTTAGATTGTGTATAGACAAGGTAGGAGTTGTGTCCTAATAGGACACTTGTATCCTAGGCCTCTAATATATAGCGAGGGTAGACACACAATGTAACCTATGCCAACATAATAGCACAGGCACGCGGGGGAGCTGGCGGCATGTGCCGGCGTCCGGGCGGCCGGTGTGAGGTATTGTAGCGGTATTGTGGGGAGGAGCGCATGCAGTCAATGCCCCAGGGACGTAGCTATATCGGTGAACCTGGTTAACAAATCTCGGTGTTGTGCTTGCGTGGTTCCTTGGTCCTCGATAGATTGACTATGCGCCTCGGGTTTATTGGTCATACACAGAAATTGTTGGATACTTCAGTGATGGCTAATTGGAGTACAGATTACTCAAATTGCTAGATCGCGAGGAAGGCCAAACTGATCATAATGTATAATGTAAGATAAACCTAGGGGAGGACAACCACATCACTGCTGTAGCTGAACAAATTAAGGGAATTTGTGTGCTGCTACTTACCTGAGACGTAGGAGAGGAGGAGCAGTTCTGTAGAGAAGGCTTCCGACAGTCTAATATTGATGGAGGATCCGAGGGTGTAGACGGCAGCTGCGGCACGAAGGAGGGAGAGGATCAATAGGGATCGTGAGGTATTTTGTAGGAAGGGCTCGTGAGTTATTGGGAGTGATGTGCAAGTTTCTTTGTTTTCTTATATTGAAAAGGTATTTTTATGTAATGGCAATGCTGGGTAAATTTTCATTGATTTATGTTGTAAAAAAGTGTCTTCATCCAATGGTTATATTTCTTTCAGTACGAATTAAGTGGACGAATCTATCTAATTATTGTGGAGTTTCCTATCATTTTGTCTTTTTTCTGGAAGCCTATCAAGTACTTTTTGTATATAAATAGGTATGCAAGGTTTACACAAAGAGGGAGAATACCGTCAGTTGGAATTCTGGACCTGAAAAAGCTACGTCGGGCCACCTATTCTACACAACTCCCAATGACCCAAAACTTTATGGAGATATGTTTTATAATATATGAAGAATATTGGAGCAAATAAGTACCAGAGGGGTGATGACCCACAAGTATGTGGAGTCAATTTTAGCCTTTTCGATAAGTAAGAGTGTCCAACCCAACAAGTAGCAGAAGGAAATGACAAGTAGTTTTCAGCAAGGTAATGTCTGCAAGTGCTAAAATTATAAGTAGCAGAGTAGTTTGATAGCAAGATAATTTGTAACGAGCAAGTAACGATAGTAGTAAAAAAAGTGCAGCAAGGTGGCCCAATCTTTTTGAGGCAAACGACATGCCAAAACGGTCTCTTATGATAAGCAAAGCATTCTTGAGGGTACACGGGAATTTCATCTAGTCACTTTCATCATGTTGGCTTAATTCGTGTTCGCTACTTTGAGAATTTGGTATGTGGGTGGACTGGTGCTTAGGTGTTGTTCTTACTTGAACAAACCTCCTACTTATGATTAACCCTCTCGCAAACATCCACAACTACGAGAAAAGTATTAAGAATAAATTCTAACCATAGCATTAAACTTTTGGATCAAATCGGCCCCTTATGGAATAGCGCATAAACTAGGGTTTAAGCCTCTATCACTCTCGCAACCCATTATCTAATAACTACTCCACAATGCATTCCCTTAGGCCCAAATATGGTGAAGTGTCATGTAGTCGACGTTCACATGACACCACTAAGGGAATTACAACATACATCTCATCAAAATAAAGAACACATATCAAGTTCACATGATTACTTGCAACATGATTTCTCCCCGGACCTCAATAACAAAAGTAACTACTCATAAATGATAATCATGCTCAAGATCAGAGGGGTATTAAATAGCATAGTGGATCTGAACATATAATCTTCCACCAAATAAACCATATAGTAATCGACTACAAGATGTAATGAACACTACTAGTCACCCACAAGCACCAATCTATTGTTCTTGTACAAAGATTGAACACAAGAGATGAACTAGGGTTTGAGAGGAGTTGGTGTTGTTGAAGATGTTTATTGCTACCTCTTGAGCATGCGTTGGTTTTCCCTTGAAGAGGAAAGGGTGATGCAGCGAACTAGCGTAAGTATTTCCCTTAGTTTTTGAGAACCAAGGAATCAATCCAGTAGGAGGCTACACTCAAATCCCTCGTACCTGCACAAACAAATAAGAACCTTGCAACCAACGCGATAAAGGGGTTATCAATTTCTTCACGGCCACTTGCAAAAGTGAGATCCGATAGAGATAATAAGATAAATCTTCTTTGTATTTTTATGATATAGATTGGAAAGTAAAGATTGCAAGATAAAATAGATCGAAAACTTATATGATGGAAAATAGACCCAGGGGCCATATATTTCACTAGTGGCTTCTCTCAAGATAGCATAAGTATTATGGTAGGTGAACAAATTACTGTCGAGCAATTGATAGAAAAGTGTATAGTTATGAGAATATCTAGGCATGATCATGTATATAGGCATCACGTCCGCGACAAATAGATCGAAACAATTCTGCATCAACTACTATTACTCCACACATCGACCACTATCCAGCATGCATCTAGAGTATTAAGAACAGAGTAACGCATTAGGCAAGATGACATAATGTAGAGGGATAAATTCAAGCAATATGATATAAACCCCATCTTTTTATCCTCGATGGCAACAATACAATACGTGCTTTGCTGCCCCGGCTGTCACTGGGAAAGGACACCGCAAGATTGAACCCAAAGCTAAGCACTTCTCCCATTGCAAGAAAGATCAATCTAGTAGGCCAAACCAAACTGATAATTCGAAGATACTTGCAAAGATAACAAATCATACATAAAAGAATTCAGAGGAGATTCAAATATTGTTCATAGATAATCTTGATCATAAACCCACAATTCATCGGATCTCGACAAACACACCGCAAAAAGTATTACATCGAATAGACCTCCAAGAAGATCGAGGAGAACTTTGTATTGAGATCCAAAGAGAGAGAAGAAGCCATCTAGCTAATAACTATGGACCCGAAGATTTGAGGTAAACTACTCACACTTCGTCGGAGAGGCTATGGTGTTGCTATAGAAGCCCTCCGTGATCTATTCCCCTTCCGGCGGAGCACCGGAAAAGGCCCCAAGATGGGATCTCACGGGTACAGAAGGTTGCGGCGGTGGAAATAGGGTTTCGTGGTGCTCCTGGATGTTCTTAGGGTATATGAGTATATATAGGTGAAAGAAGTCGGTCAGGGGAGCCACGAGGGACCCACGAGGGTGGGGGAGCACCTACTCCCTGGGCGCGCCTCCCTGCCTCCCTGCCTCCTCGTTTCTTTCTTGACGTCCACTCCAAGTCTCCTGGATTGCGTTTGTTCCAAAAATAACTCTCCCAAAGGTTTCATTCCGTTTGGACTCCGTTTGATATTCCTTTTCTGCGAAACACTGAAATAGGCAAAAAACAGCAATTTGGACTGGGCCTCCGGTTAATAGGTTAGTCCCAAGAATAATATAAAATTTTATAATAAACCCCATTAAACATCCAAAACAGGTAATACAATAGCATGGAACAATAAAAAATTATAGATACGTTGGAGACGTATCAAGCATCCCCAAGCTTAATTCCTGCTCGTCCTCGAGTAGGTAAATGATAAAAACAGAATTTTTGATGTGGAATGCTACCTAACATAATTTTCAATGTAATTTTCTTTATTGTGGCATGAATGTTCAGATCCGAAAGATTCAAGATAAAAATCTAATGTTGACATAAAAATAATAGTACTTCAAGCATACTAACTAAGAAATCATGTCTTCTCAAAATAACATGGCCAAAGAAAGTTCATCCCTACAAAATCATATAGTTTGGTCATGCTCCATTTTCGTCACGCAAGAGTGCTCTCATCATGCACAACCCTGATGACAAGACAAGCAATTGTTTCATACTTTAGTAATCCCAAACTTTTTCAACCTTCATGCAATACATGAGCGTGAGCCATGGATATAGCACTATGGGTGGAATAGAATATAATGATGGAGAAGACAAAAAAGGAGAAAGTCTCACATTGACGCGGCTAATCAACGGGCTAGGGAGATGCCCATCAATTGATGTCAATGCAAGGAGTAGGGATTGCCATGCAACGGATGCACTAGAGCTATAAATGTATGAAAGCTCAACAAAAGAAACTAAGTGGGTGTGCATCCAACTAGCTTGCTCACGAAGACCTAGGGCATTTGAGGAAGCCCTTTGTTGGAATATACAAGCCAAGTTCTATAAGGAAATATTCCCACTAGTATATGAAAGTGACAAAACAAGAGACTCTCTATCATAAAGATCATGGTGCTACTTTGAAGCACAAGTGTGGAAAAAAAGATAGTAGCATTGTCCCTTTTATTTTTATTTATTTTTTATTTGGCCTCTTTTTTTGGCCTTTCCTTTTTTATTTGTTTGGGACAATGCTCTGTTAATGATGATCATCACACTTCTATTTATTTACAACTCGATACTAGAACAAAATATGACTTTATGTGAATGCCTCCGGCAAATGAATCAAGAGTGACATGTATGATAAATTATGCATGGTGGCTTTTCCACATATATGATCTCAACTACATGATCATGCAAGGCAATATGACAATGACGAAGCATGTCATAATAACTGAAATGGTGGAAAGTTGCATGGTAATATATCTCGGAATGGCTATGGAAATGCCATAATAGGTAGGTATGGTGGCTGTTTTGAGGAAGATATAAGGAGGTTTATGTGTGATAGAGCGTATTGTATCACGGGGTTTGGATGAACCGCCAAAGTTTGAACCAACTCTCAAGGTGAGAAAGAGAAATGCACAGTACCGAAGAGGCTAGCAATGATGGTAAGGTAAGAGTGCGTATAATCCATGGACTCAACATTAGTCATAAAGAACTCACATACTTATTGCAAAAATCTACAAGTCATCAAAAACCAAGCACTACGTGCATGCTCCTAGGGGGATAGATTGGTAGGAAAAGACCATCGTGTTGGAAATATGCCCTAGAGGCAATAATAAAAGGATTATTATTATATTTCCTTGTTCATGATAATTGTCTTTTATTCATGCTATAATTGTATTATCCAGAAATCGTAATACACGTGTGAATACATAGACCACAACATGTCCCTAGTGAGCCTCTAGTTGACTAGCTCGTTGATCAACAGATAGTCATGGTTTCCTGACTATGGACATTGGATGTCATTGATAACGGGATCACATCATTAGGAGAATGATGTGATGGACAAGACTCAATCCTAAGCATAGCACAAGATCGTGTAGTTTGTTTTGCTAGAGCTTTTCCAATGTCAAGTATCTCTTCCTTAGACCATGAGATCGTGTAACTCCCGGATATCGTAGGAGTGCTTTGGGTGTACCAAACGTCACAACGTAACTGGGTGACTGTAAAGGTATACTACGGGTATCTCCGAAAGTGTCTGTTGGGTTGACACGGATCGAGACTGGGATTTGTCACTCCGTATGACGGAGAGGTATCACTGGGCCCACTCGGTAATGCATCATCATAATGAGCTCAAAGTGACCAAGTGTCTGGTCACGGGATCATGCATTACGGTACGAGTAAAGTGACTTGCCGATATCGAGATTGAACGAGGTATTGGGATACTGACGATCGAATCTCGGGCAAGTAACATACCGATTGACAAAGAGAATTGTATACGAGGTTGCTTGAATCCTCGACATCGTGGTTCATCCGATGAGATCATCGAGGAGCATGTGGGAGCCAACATGGGTATCTAGATCCCGCTGTTGGTTATTCACCAGAGAGCCGTCTCGGTCATGTCTACGTGTCTCCCGAACCCGTAGGGTCTACACACTTAAGGTTCGGAGACGCTAGGGTTGTAGAGATATGAGTATGCAGCAAACCGAAAGTTGTTAGGAGTCCCGGATGAGATCCCGGATGTCACGAGGAGTTCCGGAATGGTCCGGAGGTAAAGAATTATATATGGGAAGTCGAGTTTCCGCCATCGGGAAAGTTTCGGGGGTTGCCGGTATTGTACCGGGACCACTAGAAGGATCCCGGGGGGTCCACCAGGTGGGCCCACCCATCCCGGATGGCCCAAAGGGTTGAAGTGGGAGGGGAACCAGCCCCTGGTGGGCTGGTGCGCCCCCCTTGGGCCCCCCTCTGCGCCTAGGGTTGGGAACCCTAGGGGAGGGGGCGCCTCCACTTGCCTTGGGGGGCAAGTCTCCCCCCTTGGCCGCCGCCCCCCTAGGTGATCCCATATCCTAGGGCCGGCGCCCCCCTTGGGGTCCCTATATGAAGAGGGGGGTGGGAGGGCAGCCGCACCCTGACACCTGGCGCCCCCCTTCCCGCCTTGCTACACCTCTCCCTCCCGTAGTAGCTTGGCGAAGCCCTGCCGGATCCCTGCTGCATCCACCACCACGCCGTCGTGCTGCTGGATCTTCATCAACCTCTCCTTCCCCCTTACTGGATCAAGAAGGAGGAGACTTCACGCTCACCGTACGTGTGTTGAACGCGGAGGTGCCGTCCGTCCGGCGCTAGGATCTCCGGTGATTTGGATCACGACGAGTACGACTTCCTCAACCCCGTTCCCTTGAACGCTTCCGCTCACAATCTACAAGGGTATGTAGGTGCACCCCTCTCTCTCGTTGCTAGATGAACTCATAGATTGATCTTGGTGAACGTAGGAATTTTTTGATTTTATGCAACGTTCCCCAACAGTGGCATCATGAGCTAGGTCTATGCGTAGTTCTCTATTGCACGAGTAGAACACAAATCTGTTGTGGGCGTAGATGTTGTCAACTTTCTTTCCACTACTAGTCTTATTTTGCTTCAACGGTATTGTGGGATGAAGCGGCCCGGACCGACCTTACACGTACGCTTACGTGAGACAGGTTCCACCGACTGACATGCACTAGTTGCATAAGGTGGCTAGCGGGTGTCTGTCTCTCCCACTTTAGTTGGAGCGGATTCGATGAAAAGGGTCCTTATGAAGGGTAAATAGAAGTTGACAAATCAGGTTGTGGTTTTTCGTAGGTAAGAAAACGTTCTAGCTAGAACCCTATTGCAGCCACGTAAAAGATGCAACAACAATTAGAGGACGTCTAACTTGTTTTTGCAGCAATTGCTATGTGATGTGATATGGCCAAAAGTTGTGATGGATGATGAATGATATATTGTGATGTATGAGATCATGTTCTTGTAATAGGAATCATGACTTGCATATCGATGAGTATGACAACCCGCAGGCTCCATAGGAGTTGTCTTAATTATTGTATGACCTGCGTGTCAATGATTTAACGCCATGTAATTACTTTACTTTATTGCTAAACCGTTAGCCATAGTAGTAGAATTAATAGTTGGCGAGCAACTTCATGGAGACACGATGATGGAGATCATGGTGTCATGCCGGTGACAAAGATGATCATGGAGCCCCGAAGATGGAGATCAAAGGAGCTATATGATATTGGCCATATCATGTCACTACTATTTAATTGCATGTGATGTTTATTATGTTTATACATCTTTTTTACTTAGAACGACGGTAGTAAATAAGATGATCACTCATAATAATTTCAAGAAAGTGTTCCCCCTAACTGTGCGCCGTTGCTAAAGTTCTTCGTTTCGAAGCACCACGTGATGATCGGGTGTGATAGCTTCCTACCTTCACATACAACGGGAGTAAGATAGTTTTACACATGCAAAAACACTTAACTTGATGAGCCTAGCATGTACAGACATGGCCTTGGAACACAGAGACCGAAAGGTCGAACATGAGTCGTATGGAAGATACGATCAACATGGAGATGTTCACCGATGATGACTAGTCCGTCTCACGTGATGATCGGACACGGCCTAGTCGACTCGGATCGTGTAACACTTAGATGACTAGAGGGATGTCTAATCTCAGTGGGAGTTCATTAAATAATTTGATTAGATGAACTTAATTATCATTAAATTAGTCTAAAATCTTTGCAAAATATGTCTTGTAGATAAAATGGCCAACGCTCATGTCAACATGAACTTCAACACGTTCCTAGAGAAAACCAAGCTGAAAGATGATGGCAGCAACTATACGGACTGGGTCCGGAACCTGAGGATCATCCTCATAGCTGCCAAGAAAGCATATGTCCTAGAAGGACCGCTAGGTGAAGCACCCATCCCAGAGAACCAAGACGTTATGAACACTTGGCAGTCACGTGCTGATGATTACTCCCTCGTTCAGTGCGGCATGCTTTACAGCTTAGAACCGGGGCTCCAAAAGCGTTTTGAGCAACAAGGAGCATATGAGATGTTCGAGGAGCTGAAAATGGTTTTTCAAGCTCACGCCCAGGTCGAGAGATATGAAGTCTCCGACAAGTTCTATAGTTGTAAGATGGAGGAAAATAGTTCTGTCAGTGAGCACATACTCAAAATGTCTGGGTTGCACAACCGCCTGTCCCACCTGGACATCAACCTCCCGGACGAGGCGGTCATTGACAGAATCCTTCAGTCGCTCCCACCAAGCTACAAGACCTTTGTGATGAACTATAATATGCAGGGGATGGTGAAAACTATTCATGAAGTATTTTCAATGCTGGAGTCAGCAGAGGTAGAAATCAAGAAAGAACATCAAGTGTTGATGGTCAATAAAACCACTAAGTTCAAGAAGGGCAAGGGTAAGAAGAACTTCAACAAGGACGGCAAGGATGTTGTCGCGCCCGGTAAGCCAGTTTCCGGGAAGAAGTCAAAGAATGGACCCAAGCCTGAGATTGAGTGCTTTTATTGCAAAGGGAAGGGTCACTGGAAGCGGAACTGCCCCAAATACTTAGCAGACAAGAAGGCCGGCAACACTAAAGGTATATGTGATATACATGTAATTGATGTGTACCTTACCAGTACTCGTAGTAACTCCTGGGTATTTGGTACCGGTGCCGTTGCTCATATTTGTAACTCACAGCAGGAGCTGCAGAATAAGCGAAGACTGGCGAAGGACAAGGTGACGATGCGCGTCGGGAATGGTTCCAAGGTCGATGTGATTGCCGTCGGCACGCTACCTCTACATTTACCTATGGGATTAGTTTTAAACCTCAATAATTGTTATTTAGTGCAAAGTTTGAGCATGAACATTGTATCTGGATCTCGTTTAATACGAGATGGCTACTCATTTAAATCCGAGAATAATGGTTGTT
This sequence comes from Triticum dicoccoides, assembly GCF_002162155.2. Classification (NCBI taxonomy): domain Eukaryota; kingdom Viridiplantae; phylum Streptophyta; class Magnoliopsida; order Poales; family Poaceae; genus Triticum; species Triticum dicoccoides. Next base: position 813,790,112 of record NC_041383.1, on the reverse strand, counting down.
CTATTTATATGAGAGATATGTTTTATGGTCATGCCCCGATGGTCAATGGTTTATTCTTAATGAATCTCGAACGTAATGTTACACATATTCATAGTGTGAATACCAAAGGATGTAAAGTTGATAACGATAGTCCCACATACTTGTGGCACCGTCGCCTTGGTCACATTGGTGTCAAGCGCATGAAGAAGCTCCATGCTGATGGACTTTTAGAGTCTCTCTATTATGAATCATTTGACACATGCGAACCATGCCTCATGGGCAAAATGACCAAGACTCCATTCTCGGAACAATGGAGCGAGCAACCAACTTATTGGAAATCATACATACTAATGTGTGTGGTCCAATGAGCGTTGAGGCTCGTGGAGGATATCGTTATGTTCTCAATCTCACTGATGACTTAAGTAGATATGGGTATGTCTACTTGATGAAACACAAGTCTGAGACCTTTGAAAAGTTCAATGAATTTCAGAATGAAGTAGAGAATCAACGTGACTGAAAGATAAAATTCTTACGATCAGATCGTGGAGGAGAATATTTAAGTCACGAATTTGGTACGCACTTAAGGAAATGTGGAATCGTTTCACAACTCACGCCACCTGGAACACCTCAGCGTAACGGTGTGTCTGAACATCGTAATCACACTCTATTGGATATGGTGCGATCTATGATGTCTCTTATCGATTTACCACTATCATTTTGGGGATACGCTCTAGAGATAGCTACATTCACTTTAAATAGGGCACCGTCTAAATCCGTTGAGACGACACCGTATGAATTATGGTTTGGGAAGAAATCTAAGCTGTCGTTTCTAAAAGTTTGGGGATGCGATGCTTATGTCAAGAAACTTCAACCTGAAAAGCTCGAACCCAAGTCGAAAAATGCGTCTTCATAGGATACCTCAAGGAAAACATTGGGTAGACCTTCTACCTTAGATCCGAAGGCAAGATCTTTGTTGCAAAGAACGGAACCTTTCTGGAAAAAGAGTTTCTCTCGAAAGGAGTAAGTGGGAGGAAAGTAGAACTCGATGAAGTACTACCTCTTGAACCGGAAAGTAGGGCAGCTCAGGAAAATGTTCCTGTGGTGCCTACACCGACTAGAGAGGAAATTAATGATGATGATCAAGGTACTTCGGATCAAGTTACTACTGAACTTCGTAGGTCCACGAGGACACGTTCCACACCAGAGTGGTATGGCAACCCTGTCCTGGAAATCATGTTGTTAGACAACGGTGAACCTTCGATCTATGAAGAAGTGATGGCGGGCCCAGATTCCAACAAATGGCTTGAAGCCATGCAATCCGAGATAGAATCCATGTATGAAAACAAAGTATGGACTTTGATAGACTTGCCCGATGATCGGCGAGCTATAGAAAACAAATGGATCTTTAAGAAGAAACACGGACGCGGATGGTAATGTTACCATCTATAATGCTCGACTTGTTGCTAAGGGTTATCGACAATTTCAAGGGGTTGACTACGATGAGACTTTCTCTCCCGTAGCGAAGCTTAAGTCCGTCCGTATCATGTTATCAATTGCCGCATACTATGATTATGAGATATGGCAGATGGACATCAAAACGGCATTCCTTAACGGCTATCTTAAGGAAGAACTGTATATGATTCAGCCGGAAGGTTTTGTCGATCCTAGGAATGCTAACAAGGTAAGCAAGCTCCAGCGATCCATTTATGGACTGGTGCAAGCATCTCGGAGTTGGAAGATTCGCTTTGATGAGATGATCAAAGCGTTTGGGTTTATGCAGACTTATGGAGAAGCCTGTGTTTACAAGAAAGTGAGTGGGAGCTCTGTAGCATTTCTCATATTATATGTAGATGACATACTTTTGATGGGAAATGATATAGAACTTTTGGACAGCATAAGGCCTACTTGAATAAGTGTTTTTCAATGAAGGACCTTGGAGAAGCTGCTTACATATTAGGCATAAAGATCTATAGGGATAGATCGAGACGCGTCATAGGTCTTTCACAAAGCACATACCTTGATAAGATATTGAAGAAGTTCAATATGGATCAGTCCAAGGAAGGGTTCTTGCCTGTATTGCAAGGTGTGAGATTGAGCTCGGCTCAATGCCCGACCACGGCAGAAGATAAAGAAGAGATGAGTGTCATCACCTATGCCTCAGCCATAGGATCTATTATGTATGCCATGCTGTGTACCAGACCTAATGGAAACCTTGCCGTAAGTTTGGTAGGAAGGTACCAAAGTAATCCCGACAAGGAACATTGGACAGCGGTCAAGAATATCCTTAAGTACCTGCAAAGGACAAAGGACATGTTTCTCGTATATGGAGGTGACGAAGAGCTCGTCGTAAAGGGTTACGTCGACGCTAGCTTCGACACAGATCTGGATGACTCTAAGTCATAAACCGGATACATGTATATGTTGAATCGTGGAGCAGTAAGCTGGTGCAGTTGCAAGCAGAGCGTCATGGCGGGATCTACATGTGAAGCGGAGTATATGGCAGCCTCGGAGGCAGCGCATGAACCCAATGCGCCGAGGCCGATCACTCTCTTCTGTGACAACACTGGAGCTATTGCCCTTGCCAAGGAGCCCAGGTTTCACAAGAAGACCAGGCACATCAAGCGTCATTTCAACTCCATCCGTGGAAATGTTCAAGATGGAGACATAGATATTTGCAAAGTACATACGGATCTGAATGTCGCAGATCCGTTGACTAAACCTCTTCCGCGAGCAAAACATGATCAACACCAGAACTCTATGGGTGTTCGATTCATCACAATGTAACTAGATTATTGACTCTAGTGCAAGAGGGAGACTGTTGGAAATATGCCCTAGAGGCAATAATAAAAGGATTATTATTATATTTCCTTGTTCATGATAATTGTCTTTTATTCATGCTATAATTGTATTATCCGGAAATCATAATACACGTGTGAATACATAGACCACAACATGTCCCTAGTGAGCCTCTAGTTGACTAGCTCGTTGATCAACAGATAGTCATGGTTTCCTGACTGTGGACATTGGATGTCATTGATAACGGGATCACATCATTAGGAGAATGATGTGATGGACAAGACTCAATCCTAAGCATAGCACAAGATTGTGTAGTTCGTTTTGCTAGAGCTTTTCCAATGTCAAGTATCTCTTCCTTAGACCATGAGATCGTGTAACTCCCGGATACCGTAGGAGTGCTTTGGGTGTACCAAACGTCACAACGTAACTGGGTGACTATAAAGGTATACTACGGGTATCTCCGAAAGTGTCTGCTGGGTTGACACAGATCGAGACTGGGATTTGTCACTCCGTATGACAGAGAGGTATCACTGGGCCCACTCGGTAATGCATCATCATAATGAGCTAAAAGTGACCAAGTGTCTAGTCACGGGATCATGCATTACGGTACGAGTAAAGTGACCTGCCGGTAACGAGATTGAACGAGGTATTGGGATACCCACGATCGAAACTCGGGCAAGTAACATACCGATTGACAAAGGGAATTGTATAAGGGGTTGCTTGAATCCTCGACATCGTGGTTCATCCAATAAGATCATCAAGGAGCATGTGGGAGCCAAAATGGGTATCCAGATCCCGCTGTTGGTTATTGACCGGAGAGCCGTCTCGGTCATGCCTACGTGTCTCCCAAACCCGTAGGGTCTACACACTTAAGGTTCGGTGACACTATGGTTGTAGAGATATGAGTATGCAGCAAACCGAAATTTGTTCGGTGTCCCGGATGAGATCCCGGACGTCACGAGGAGTTCCGTAATGGTCCGTAGGTAAAGAATTATATATGGGAAGTCGAGTTTCGGCCATCGGGAAAGTTTCGGGGGTTGCCGGTATTGTACCTGGACCACCGGAAGGGTCCCGGGGGGTCCATCGGGTGGGGCCACCCATCCCGGATGGCCCCATGGGCTGAAGTGAGAGGGGAACCAGCCCCTGGTGGGATGGTGCGCCCCCCTGGGCTCCCCTCTTCGCCTAGGGTTGGGAACCCTAGGGGAGGGGGCGCCTCCACTTGCCTTGGGGGGCAAGTCTCCCCCCTTGGCCGCCACCCCCCTAGGAGATCCCATCTCCTAGGGCCGGCGCCCCCCTTGGGGTCCCTATATGAAGAGGGGGGTGGGAGGGCAGCCGCACCCTAACACCTGGCGCCTCCCTTCCCCCCTTGCTACACCTCTCCCTCCCGTAGTAGCTTGGCGAAGCCCTGCCGGATCCCTGCTGCATCCACCACCACGCCGTCGTGCTGCTGGATCTTCATCAACCTCTCCTTCCCCCTTGCTAGATCAAGAAGGAGGATACATCACGCTGACCGTACGTGTGTTGAACGCGGAGGTGCCGTCCGTTCGGTGCTAGGATCTCCGGTGATTTGGATCACGACGAGTACGACTTCCTCAACCCCGTTCCCTTGAACGCTTCCGCTCGAGATCTACAAGGGTATGTAGATGCAACCCTCTCTCTCGTTGCTAGATGAACTCATAGATTGATCTTGGTGAACGTAGGAAAAAATTTATTTTATGCAACGTTCCTCAACACATCGCTCATCCCCGACCGCTACTCATAAGGAAGACAATCAAAGAACACCTCATGTTTCAAATTTGTTACACAACGGTTACCATACGTGCATGCTACGGGACTTGAAAACCTCAACACAAGTATTTCTCAATTTCAAAATTACTCAACTAGCATGACTCTAATATTACCATCTTCATATCTCAAAACAATCATCAAGTATCAAACTTCTCATAGTATTCAATGCACCTTTTATGAAAGTTTTTATTATACCAATCTTGGATGCCTATCATATTAGAACTAATTTTATAGCAAAAGTAACTTGCCATGATGTTCTAAAGGACTCTCAAAATAATATAAGTTAAGCATGAGAGATCAATAATTTCTATAAAGTAAAACCACCACCGTGCTCTAAAAGATATAAGTGAAGCACTAGAGCAAAATTATCTAGCTCAAAAGATATAAGTGAAGCACACAGAGTATACTAATAAATTCCGAGTCATGTGTGTCTCTCCCAAAAGGTGTCTACAGCAAGGATGATTGTGGTAAACTAAAAATATAAGATTCAAATCATACAAGACGCTCCAAGCAAAACACATATCATGTGGTGAATAAAAATATAGCATCAAGTAAAGTTACCGATAGATGAAGACCAAAGAGGGGATGCCTTCCGGGGCATCCCCAAGCTTAGGCTTTTGGTTGTCCTTGAATTTTACCTTGGGGTGCCTTGGGCATCCCCAAGCTTAGGCTCTTGCCACTCCTTATTCCATAATCCATCAAATCTTTACCCAAAACTTGAAAACTTTACAACACGAAACTCAACAGAAAATCTCATGAGCTCCGTTCGTGCAAGAAAAAAAAACCCACCACTTTAAGGTACTGTAATGAACTCATTCTTTATTTATATTGGTGTTAAACCTACTGTATTCCAACTTCTCTATGGTTCATACCCCCTGATACTAGCCATAGATTCATCAAAATAAGCAATTAATACATGAAAAACAGAATCTGTCAAAAACAGAATAGTCTGTAGTAATCTGTAACTTCCTAATACTTCTGGAACCCCAAAACTTCTACCAATATAGGAAGTCCTAGATAATTTGTTTATTAATCTTCTTAAAAAATAATCAACTGAAAATCACGTTTTTTTCTCTGTGATTTATGAAAATTATTCTCGTGCGCCCAAAATTTTCTGTTTTTCACCAAGATCAAATTAACTATCACCCAAGAAGATCCTATAGGTTTTACTTGGCACAAACACTAATTAAAACATAAAACAACATCTAACTAGAGGCTAGATGAATTATTTGTTACTAAACAGGAAGAAAAAGCAAAGAGCAAAAATAAAATTGGGTTGCCTCCCAAGAAGCGCTATCGTTTAACGCCCCTAGCTAGGCACAATTTCAATGATGCTCGCAAGAAAGACAAGAATTGAAGCACAAAGAGAGCATCATAAAACACGTGACAAACACATCTAAGTCTTACATACTTCCTATGCATAGGCATCTTATATGAAAACAAATTATCATAGCAAGCAGAAACTAGCATATGCAAGGAAGCGGAAAGAAAAGATAGGAATCTCAACATGAAGAGAGATAATTTAGTAACATGGAAATTTCTACAATCATATTTTACTCTCTCATAATAATTACATGTAGTATCATATGCAAATTTAACAAAATAGCTATCACATAAAATATTTTCAACACGATCCACATGCATGCAAAGTTGACACTCTTCCAAAATAGTGGGATTAACATTAACTAAAGTCATGACCTCTCCAAACCCACTTTTCTCAAACATTTCGTAAGATTGAACATTCTCCAAATATGTGGGATCTAAAGTTGACACTCTTCCAAACCCACTTTAAATATTATTGCAAAAATTATTATCAATCTCATATTCATCATAGGACTTAAATAAATTTTCAAGATCATAAGAAGAATCACCCCAATCATGATCATTGCAATAAGTAGTAGACATAGAAAAACTAGCATCCCCAAGCTTAGGGTTTTGCATATTATTAGCACAAATGACATCAAGATAATTTGTAATAATATTATTGCAATCATGCTTTTCATCAAAGGAACTATCAAGTATGGGTGCAATAGCAACGATCTCATGTTTAACATAAGGAACTATAGCAAATTCGTCTTCATAAGTATTGGCATCATGGCCACAAGAATAGCAAGCATCATGTTCATCAAGGGATATTTCAATCAAATCATCGGAATCATAATTATCTATAGATTCATGCATATCATTAGTTTCTTCCAAAGAAACGGTCATTCTCTCAATAAATTCCTTAACATAGGCATTATGAGCATAGTTTTCATAGCAATATTTAAGTATGTCAGAATTTTCAGATTTGTAGAGAGTAATATCATAGTTTTCAATCAAAGAAGCAACTTCATGAGCACCCTTAAAAACGACAAATTCTTCAATTTGTCCGATATCATAGTAACTATAAACACCCTTTCCATAAGAAGATAAGATCTCATTATCATTAAACTCACATAGGTAGGGAAGGTGTTTTTTAGGGTTCTTAAAGCAACAAGTAAAGTCATAAATTTCACAAAGATTCCAAGCATAGCATATCAAACTATTTATTTGATACCATAAGAACTTCCCCTTTTCAGACAAACGATGACGCACAAAATGAGCATGCTCATCTAAAGATTTTCCCTCAACTGAACTAACTGGGGTTTCAGCACGAGCTAAAATAGATTGAAGATGATCCAAGTAGAACACTTTAAGTGGATCGATTTCAATAGATTTAGCAAGAAAAGATGCAAGCAAATAGAAGGCTCATGGGAACACAAACAAAAAGACATACAGGAAGAAGGCAAAGAAAAAAGCAAAGGTGAAGTGGGGGAGAGGAAAACGAGAGGCAAATGGCAAATAATGTAATGCGAGGGATAAGAGTTTGTGATGGGTACTTGGTATGCATTGACTTGTGCATAGAATCCATGGCAACGGTGTCGGAAATCCTTCTTTCCACCTCTTGAGCATGCGTTGGTTTTCCCTTGAAGAGGAAAGGGTGATGCATCAAAGTAGCGTAAGTATTTCCCTCAGTGTTTGAGAACCAAGGTATCAATCCAGTAGGAGGCTACAGTAAAATCCCTCGTACCTGCACAAACAAATAAGAACCTTGCAACCAACACGATAAAGCGGTTGTCAATCCCTTAAAGGCCACTTGCAAAAGTGAGATCTTATAGAGATAATAAGATAATTTTTTTTGGTATTTTTGTGATATAGATTGGAAAGTAAAAATTGCATGATAGAATAGATCGAAAACTTATATGATGGAAAATAGACCCGGGGGCCATAGGTTTACTAGTGGCTTCTCTCAAGATAGAATAAGTATTACAGTGGGTGAACAAATTACTGCCAAGCAAATGATAGAAAAGTGCATAGTTATGAGAATATCTAGGCATGATCATGTATATAGGCATCACGTCCGCGACAAGTAGATCGAAACAATTCTGCAACTACTACTATTACTCCACACATCGACTGCTATCTTGCATGCATCTAGAGTATTAAGTTCATAAGAACAGAGTAACGCATTAGGCAAGATGACATGATGTAGAGGGATAAACTGAAGCAATATGATATAAACCCCATCTTTTTATCCTCGATGGCAACAATACAATACGTGCCTTGCTGCCCCTGCTATCATTGGGAAAGGACACCGTGAGATTGAACCCAAAGCTAAGCACTTCTCCCATTGCAAGAAAGATCAATCTAGTTGGCCAAATGAAAATGATAATTTGAAGAGACTTGCAAAGATAACAAATCATACATAAAAGAATTTAGAGGAGATTCAAATATTGTTCATAGATAATCTTGATCATAAACCCACAATTCATCAGATCTCGCAAACATACATAAAAAAGTATTACATCGAATAGATCTCCAAGAAGATCGAGGAGAACTTTGTATTGAGATCCAAAGAGAGAGAACAAGCCATCTAGCTAATAACTATGGACCCGAAGGTCTGAGGTAAACTACTCACACTTCATCGGAGAGGCTATGGTGTTGATGTAGAAGCCTTCCATGATCGATTCCCCCTCCGGCGGAGCGCCGGAAAAGGCCCCAAGATGGGTTCTCACGGGTACAGAAGGTTGCGGCGGTGGAAATAGGGTTTCGTGGTGCTCCTGGATGTTCTCAGGGTATATGAGTATATATAGGCGAAAGAAGTCGGTTAGGGGAGCCACAAGGGGCCCACGAGGGTGGGGGGCGCGCCTCCCTGCCTCGTGGTCGCCTCATTTCTTTCTTGACGTCCACTCCAAGTCTCATGGATTGCGTTTTTTCCAAAAATAACTCTCCCGAAGGTTTCATTACGTTTGGACTCCGTTTGATATTCCTTTTCTGCAAAACACTGAAATAGGCAAAAAAATAGCAATTTGGGGCCTCCGGTTAATAGGTTAGTCCCAAAAATAATATAAAAGTGTATAATAAAGCCCATTAAACATCCAAAAAATGTAATATAATAGCATGGAACAATAAAAATTATAGATACATTGGAGATGTATCATTGATGAAGAATGCCCTTCCCAAGATGGGAGAGTTGTTGGTGATGATGATGACGATGATTTCCCCCTCTAGGAGGGAAGTTTCCCTGGCGGAATCGCTCCGCCGGAGGGTAGAAGTGCTCTTGCCCAGGTTCCGCCTCGAGACGGCGACGCTTCATCTCGAAAGTCTTCTTCTTAATTTTTATGGGTCGAAATGACTTATATACCAGAAGAGGGGCGCTGAAGGTGGGCGTGGTAGCACAATCCATCAGGGCGCGCCTGGGCTCCCTGGCGCGCCCAGGTGGGTTGTGCCTACCTTGTGGGCCCCCTCTAGTACTTATTTGCTCCAATATTCTTCAAATATTCCATAAAAAGTCCTCGTAAAGTTTCAACTCATTTGGAGTTGTGCATAACAGGTAGCCTGACGTAGCTTTTTCAGGTCCGGATTTCCAGCTGCCAGAATTCTCCCTTTTGTTGTATAACTTGCATATTATGAGATAAAAGGCATTAAAATTACTCCAAAAAGCATTATTATGCAATAAAACAACATAAATAACAATAGGTAAACATGATGCAAAATGGACGTATCAAGGCGGCCCACCAGGTGGGCACAACACACCTGGGAGCACCACGGACACCAGGCGCGCCCTGGTGGGTTGTACCCTCCTCGGCCCTCCTCTGGTGCCCATCTTCTGGTATATATGTCATTTTGACCGAGAAAAAAAATAAGGGGAGGACTTTTGGGATAGAGTGCCGCTGTCTCGAGGCGGAACTTGGGCAGGAGCGCCTTTGCCCTCCGGCGGAGTGATTCCGCTAGGGGAACTTCCGTCCCGGAGGGGGAAATCGAAGCCATCTTCATCACCAACAACCCTCTCATCTTTGGAAAGCCAATCTTCATCAACAGCTTCAACCACCATCTCCTCTCAAACCTTAATTCATCTTTTGTGTTCAATCTTTGTACCTGTGAGTGACTAGTAGTGTTGATTGCATCTTGTAGTTGATTACTATATGGTTTATTTGGTGGAAGATTATATGTTCAGATTGATTATGCTATTTAATACCTCTCTGATCTTGAGCATGGTTATCATTTGTGAGTAGTTACTTTTGTTCTTGAGGTCATGGAGAAATCTTGTTGCAAGCAATCATGCAAATTTGACATGTGTTTGATATTTTGATGATATGTATGTTGTAATTCCCTTATCGATGTCATGTGAACGTCGACTACATGACACTTCACCATATTTGGGTCTAGGGGAATGCATTATGGAGTAGTTATTAGATGATGGGTTGCTAGTGTGGCAGAAGCTTAAACCCTAGTTTATATGTTACTTGGTAAGGGACCAATTTGGATCCAAATGTTTAATGCTATGGTTAGATTTTATCTTAATACTTTTCTCATAGTTGTGGATGCCTGCGAGAGGGTTAATCATAGGTAAGAGGTTTTTTCAAGTAAAAACAACACCTAAGCACCGATCCACGCACATATTAAATTATCAAAGTTGCAAACACAAATCAACCCAACATGGTGAAAGTGACTAGATGAAATTTCCGTGTTTCCTCAAAAACAATTTGCCTATTATAAGAAACCGTTTTGGCCTGTCCCTTGCCACAAAAGGATTGGGCTACCTTGCTACATACTATTTACCATAACCGTTACTTGCTTGTTACAAATTTTCTTGCTATCAAACTATCTGTTATCGACAATTTCAGTGCTTGCACACATTACCTTGCTAAAAACCACTTGTCATTTCCTTCTGCTCCTCGTTGTGTTCGACACTCTTACTTATCGAAAGAACTACGATTGATCCCCTATACTTGTGGGTCATCAGGTGTCGACGAGTGTCTTCAGCCACCTCCTTCGGTTCGATCCCGACTTCGACTTTGAAGCAGTGATAGCCCACGTTCCTGGGGTGATCTGCGACGCCCTCGGGGAGTGGGTGATAGTACGGTTCACCTCCGACGACCATGGAGATCAGCGTAGAGCTGAGGAACCCGGGGATGAGGATGATGGCAGCGGCGGGGCTGACGACGACGGCAGTGGCGATGCGTCTCCATAGGTCGCTCCCATCTCACTCTTGTCGATATCTTGACTGTAACCCCGCCGTGGCCCGAGGAACATTTTTCTAGGACTTTTCAGTGATGCATCAAACCGCATTCTCTTGGCTTGTCTTCTTCTAACACGACGGCGTGGTGGTTCATACGTCTCCAATATGATCATTCTTGGATGTATTACAATCATTTTATAGTCATTTTATATCATTTTTCGGTACTAACACATTGACATAATGCCCAGTGCCAGTTGATGTTTTCTGCATATTTTTTACATCGCGAGAAATCAATACCAAACAGAGTCCAAACACAGTGAAACTTTTCGAGGATTTTTTGGGGCCAAAAGAGATCCAGTGGGCCAAGGCTGCAC
>NC_041383.1:813754484-813778294 GCF_002162155.2 Triticum dicoccoides | reverse complement strand
TCAGGCGCGCCCTTGTGGGTTGTGCCCACTGTCGGTGTCAAAACCGGTGGATCTCGAGTAGGGGGTCCCGAACTGTGCATCTAAGGCTAAAGGTAACAGGAGGCAGGGGACAGGATGTTTAACCAGGTTTGGGCCCTCTTTATGGTGGTAATACCCTACTTCCTGCTTGATTGATCTTGATGATATGAGTGTTACAAGAGTTGATCTACCACGAGATCGAATAGGTTAACCCTAGAAGCTAGCCTATGATTCTGATTGTCCTTGTCCTATGTACTAAACCCTCCGGTTTATATAGACACCGTAGGGGGCTAGGGTTACACAGAGTCAGTGTTACAGAGAAGGGAATCTACATATCCGAATCGCTAAGCTTCCCTTCCATGCAAAGGAGAGTCCCACCCAGACACGGGACGAAGTCTTCTATCTTGTATCTTCATAGTCCAACAGTCTGGCTAAAGCATATAGTCCGGCTGTCCGAGGACCCCTTAATCTAGGACTACCTCAGTAGCCCCTGAACCAAGCTTCAATGATGGTTGAGTCTGGCGTGCAGATTGTCTTCGACATTTCAAGGCGGGTTCGTTCTCCAAATACTCCAAAGTAGATCTTGAACACAAGAATCGTGTCCGACTCTGCAAAAATAAATTCCACATACCACCGTAGGGAGTATAATATTTCACAGATCTAATCCGTTGACGATTTATTCATAGTGTGAGATCACACCACGACCCGGTTATTACTCGAACCGTTTTGTCAGCTTGCCTCGACACATTTCACGAGGCGGTTTCATTGGCACATCTTGTCGAAGCAGAGATCGCGTCCCCTTATCATGGTATTCTCATCAATACGGGTGTGGGTAACCCAACGGAGCCATTAGCATGGTGCTTGGGAAATAAGCGAGTTTTAGGGCATGTGGGGAGGCGCATGACCTTCCTTTATAAAGGGACAAGGATTTCATTCTCTCACCCACGCCTTCTTCCTCTACTCGTCCATTCTCGAGCTCCAACGCTCAAGCCTTCGCCTTCTCCGCCCTCAAGAGCACTCCAAAAATGTCCGGATCCGGAGCTGGAGGCAAGTGGATGGCCTCCACTATCCGGGATAAGGATATTAAGAAATTTTAGGAGGTCGGGTATCTAGCCAAAAAGATTGGGCATCGTCTCCCGACGGCGGGACACGTCGTCCCTACCCTGGAACCCCACGAGAGGGTCGTATTCCTACCTCACTTCATCCGCGGGTTGGGGTTTCCCGGTCACCCATTCATTCGTGGCATCATGTATTATTATGGGATTGATTTCCACGATCTATCTCCCAATTCTTTCCTCAACATCTAGACGTTCATCATCGTGTGCGAGGCCTTCCTTCGCATCTCTCCACACTTCGGGTTGTGGCTGAAGATTTTCAATGTGAAGCCCAAGGTGGTGGGCAGCAAGCACGCGGAGTGCGGAGGAGCCATGGTGAGCAAGATGCCCAACATCACATGGCCATCAGGTACATTTAATGATTCCGTCAAAGGGTGGCAGCAACAAGGGTTCTACGTCACCGAGCCACGCGGCGCCAAATGGGCCGTGGCTCCCGGATTTCGATCTGGAGCCCCGTTGCGGCTTACGTCCTGGCCCGAGAAGGGCCTAGGCTGGTCTTCGCCAGAGCAACTGGCAATGCTCCAGCGCGCGTCAAGAGCATGGGAGATAACAACATCAAACTTGTCGGCGTAGTCCAAGTGATGTTGGTTCGCCGGATTCTCCCATGCCAACGCAGGGCTTGCAATTTATGGGAATTCGATCCAGCCAAGCACCAGACCCTGATGGAGCTCTTCGTCACAACACACGAAGATGTCTGGAAGGTGCAATTCATGTCCGGCAAATCATGGCCGGACTCGACCGAGGACCGTGGGTACAAACTGTCCCGTCCCGCAAGTTCGGTAAGTTTTCAGATATTTAACCAAACGTATGCTTCAGCCGCTCTTGATAACCCACATGTATAGGGGATAGTTGTAGCCTCTTTAGGTAAGTAAGAGTGTCGAACCCAACGAGGAGATAAAGGTAGAACAAATATTCTGTCAAGTCCTATCTGCCACGGATACGACTCTACGCATGCTTAGTGTTCGCTTTACCTAGAACAAGTATGAAACTAGAAGTACTTTGTAGGTGTTGTTGGATAGAATTGCAAGATAATAAAAAGCACGTAAATAAAAAGTAGGTGTTGTTTAGATAAATAAGCAATAATAGTAAATATAGCGAGTGTGGATAAGTGGTGGTAGGAGTTGTGAAATTGTCCCTAAGCAATTGACTACTTTACTAGACCAATAGCAAGTTTTATGTGGGAGAGGCCACTGCTAGCATGTCATCCCTGATTTGGAATTCCATGCACTTATGATTGGAACTATTAGCAAGCATCCGCAACTACTAACGTTCATTAAGGTAAAACCCAACCATAGCATTAAGATATATTGGCCCCCCTTCAATCTCGTATGCATCAATTTCTATGCTAGGTTGAAGCTTCTGTCACTCTTGCCCTCCAATAGATAGTCCTATCAACATACAACTAACCCCATGGTGTGATCCACGCGCGCGCTCATATGATGGGCATCAAAGGACAGAAACATAAACACAAGCAAATTAAACCAATCATAGCAATTCATCAATCACCAATAGGACAACGAAAATCTACTCAGACATCATAGGATGGCAACACATCATTGGATAATAATATGAAGCATAAAGCACCATGTTCAAGTAGAGGGTAAAGCGTGTTGCGGGAGAGTGGACCGCTGAATATAGATGGGGGAAGGTGATGGAGGTGTTGGTGATGATGATGGAGGTGTTGGTGTAGATCGTGGTTGTGATGATGGCCCCCAGCGGTGTTCCGGCGCCACCGGAAGCAAGGGGGAGAGAGCACCCCTTCTTCTTCTTCTTCCTTGACCTTCTCCCTAGATGGGAGAAGGGTTTCCCCTCTGGTCCTTGGCTCCCATAGCGTGGGAGGGGCGAGATCCCCTCCGAGATTGGATCTGTTTCTCTGTCTCTCTCTGTTTCTGCGCTCCCGGATTCTGCCCTGGCACCGTTTCTTTTATATCCAGAGATCCATAAGTCCGATTGGGTTGAAACCTTCGCCCAGATATTTTTCCAAAAAATAGCTTTCTTGCGGTGAAAGTAGAGCATCAACCGCCTTACGAGGGGCTCACGAGGGTGGGGTCCGCACCCACTTAAAGTGGTGGTGTGGGCCACCCTCGTGTCCACCTCGGGCACCCCGTGTTGATTCTTCCTCCAAAAAATCACAAATATTCCAAAATAATTCTCCGTCCGTTTTTATCCCGTTTGGACTCCATTTGATATGGGGTTTCTGCGAAATATAAAACATGCAACAAACAGGAACTGGCACTAGGCACTGGATCAATATGTTAGTGCCAAAAATAGTATAAAAAGTTGCCAAAAGTATATGAAAGTTGAATAATATTGGCATGGAACAATCAAAAAATATAGATACGACGGAGATGTATCAGCATCCCCAAGCTTAATTCCTGCTCGTCCTCGAGTAGGTAAATGATAAAAAAGATAATTTTTGATGTGGAATGCTACCTAGCATAAGCTTGATCAAGTATCTAGTCATGGCATGAATATTAAGACACGAGTGATTCAAAGAAATAGTCTATCATTTGACATAAAAACAATAATACTTCAAGCATGCCAACCAAGCAATTACGTATTATCAAATAACATACCCAAAGAAATCTTATCCCTACAAAATCATATAGTTAGGCCATGCTTCATTTTCATAAGACAAAATACTCCCTTTATGCATAACCCCGATGACGAGCTGAGCATTTGGTTCATACTTTTTAACGCGCTTCAGCCTTTTCTACTCTTACGCAATACATGAGCGCAAGACATGGACATAGCACTATATGTGGTATATGTTGGTGGTTATGAAGACAAAGAGGGAGAAGATAGTCTCACATCAACTAGGCGTATCAACGGGCTATGGAGATGCCCATTAATAGATATGAATGTGAGTGCGTAGGGATTGCCATGCAACGGATGCACTAGAGGTATAAGTATATGAAAGCTCAAAAAGAAACTAAGTGGGTGTGCATCCAACTTGCTTGCTCATGAAGACCTCGGGCATTTGAGGAAGCCCATCATCGGAATATACAAGCCAAGTTCTGTAATGAAAATTCCCACTAGTATATGAAAGTGATAACTCAAGAGACTCTCTATATGAAGAACATGGTGCTATTTGAAGCACAAGTGTGGTAAAAGGATAGTAACATTGCCCCTTCTCTCTTTTTCTCTCATTTTTTTATTTTCTCTTTTTTTATTTTTTTTATCTTTTTTGGTGGGCTTCTTTGGCCTCTTTTTTTATTTGGGCTTCTTTGGCCTCTTTTATTTTTCATAAAGTCCGGAGTCTCATCCCGACTTGTGGGGGAATCACAGTCTCCATCATCCTTTCCTTACTGGGGCAATGCTCTAATAATGATGATCATCACACTTTTATTTACTTACAACTCAATATTATAACTCGATACTAGAACAAAGATATGACTCTATATGAATGCCTCCGTCGGTATACCTGTATATGAAATGAATCAAGAGTGACATGTATAAAAAGTTATGAAGGTGGCCTTGCCACAAATACGATGTCAACTACATGATCATGCAAAGATCAATATGACAATGATGGAGCGTGTCATAATAAACAGAACGGTGAAAAGTTGCATGGTAATATATCTCGGAATGGCTATGGAAATGCCATAATAGGTAGGTATGGTGGCTGTTTTGAGGAAGGTAAATAATGGGTTCATAATACCGGTGAAAGTTGCGCGGCATAATAGAGGCTAGCAAAGTGGAAGGGTGAGTGTGCGTATATCCATGGACTCACATTAGTCATAAAGAACTCATATACTTATTGTAAAAAATTATTAGCCCTCGAAGAAAAGTACTACTACGCATGCCCCTAGAGGGATAGTTTGGTAGGAAAAGACCATCGCTCGTCCCCGACTGCCACTCATAAGGAAAGCACTCAAAGAGCACCCCATGCTACAAATTTGTCACACAACGGTTACCACACGTGCATTCTACGGGACTTGCAAACCTCAACACAAGTATTTCTCAATTCCACAATTACTCAACTAGCACGACTCTAATATAACCGCCCTTATATCGCAAAACTATTGCAAGGAATCAAACATATCATATTTAGTGATCTACAAGTTTTATGTAGGATTTTATGACTAACCATGTGAATGACCAATTCCTGTCATCTCTCTAAATAGATATAAGTAAAGCAAGAGAGTTTAATTCTTTCTACAAAAGATATTCCCACGCTCTAACAAATATAAGTGAAGCAAAAGAGCATTCTACAAATGGCGCTTTTCTATGTGAAGAGAAACAGGCAATCCAAACTTCAAAAGATATAAGTAAAGCACATGAAGCATTCTATAAAGCCGTACTCAAAAGATATAAGTGAGGTGCGATGAGCATTCTATAAATCAACCAAGGACTATCTCATACCAGCATGGTGCAAAAAAGAAAAGTGAAAACTAAATGCAAAAGACGCTCCAAGACTTGCACATATCGCATGAACAAAATGAATACAAAAACATACCGATACTAGTTGAAGAAAGAGGGGATGCCTTCGGGGGCATCCCCAAGCTTAGACGCTTGAGTCTCCTTGAATATGTACTTAGGGTGCCTTGGGCATCCCCAAGCTTTATCTCTTGCCTCTCTTCCTTTCCCTCATATCGAGACCTCCTCGATCAAACACTTCATCCACACAAAACTTCAACAGAAAACTCGGTAAGATCCGTTAGTATAATAAAGCAAATCACTACTCTAGGTACTGTTGCAAACCAATTCACATTTTGTTTTTTCATTGTGTCTAATGTAATATAGCTTTTCCATAGCTTAATCCACTAATATAAATTGATAGATTCATCAAAACAAGTAAACTATGCATCAAAAACAGAATCTGTCAAAAATAGAACAGTCTGTAGCAATATGAACAGTCACTATACTTCTGGTACCCCACAAATTCTACCACAATTAGGAAAAATTTACAATTTGTGCAGAAAGACAGTGCAAAAGGAATCACAACCATTTGACGTTCCAGTAAAAAATGTAAAATCGTGCACTACAGCCAAAGTTTCTGTCCTGCACTGAACAAACCAACAAGCATTGTAAACATCCTAAAGGCAAACCTTGGCACATTATTTTTATAATACAATGGAATTGTACAAGGGGATAATTATTTTTGATGAAAAGTTTCTGTAATTAAGATTCACAAAGTTTCCGTGAGCATGAACAAAGTTCAAGGCTAGGTCCCACTTCAACAATGCTTGTCTCTCTCACTTTCACTTTCCTTTTTGAAAAGTTTTGGGTTCCCCATTTTATTTTTTTTGTTTTTAAACTATAAAAAAGCACTCAACAGAAATAAATGACTCTCTAAAACTTCCGGGTTGTCACCCTGGCAGCGCTTTCTTTAAAGCCATTAAGCTAGGCATATAGTGCTCAAGTAATGGATCCACCCGGATCCCAGGGTATATCAAAGCCAATTTTAATTAACAATGATTTGGCATTTAGTAGTGAGCACAAAGCAACATATATCATGTAATGATGAAGTCTAACTCTCTTCCTATGCATAGGCATGTCATAAAAGAACAATTCATGCACACCAAGTAAAGGCCAATGCATAGTATAAGTAGTTTCTTGCAATTTTATCATATTGGAAACATAGAGAGGTGGAGATATAGTTCCTCTCTCGTAATAATTGTAACTAGGAGAAGCAAGAACATGCATATTATATCTATAAAAATCATCATGGGTAGTAGTAAAACTCAACCCATCAATATAATCCTTAATAAGCACAAACTTCTCTGATATAGTGTAGTTTGGAGAATTCAAAAAGATAATAGGACTTTCCATGCGTGGGTGCAATAGCAACAATTTCATGTTTAACATAAGGGACTATAGCAAGTTCATCTCCATAAGCATCATTCATATTAGCATCTTTGCCACAAGCATAGCAAGCATCATCAAAAAGGGATATTTCAAGAGAATCAACGGGATCATAACAATCATCATAACAATCATGCTTCGGTAAGAACGAAGGGAAATTAAACAATGTATGAGTTGAAGAGTTACTCTCATTAGAAGGTGGTAACGAGTGATCAATCCTCTCTTCCTCCTTTTGTTCTTCGCTCTCCTCATCGTCTTTTTCATCCAATGAGCTCACAGTTTCATCAATTTCTTCTTCCGTATAATCCTGCAAAATATTAGTCTCTTCTTGGACAGCGGAGACTTTCTCAATAAATGCATCAATATTGGAGTTATATTCATAATTCTCATAGAAATATTTCAATATAGCATAATTTTCAGGCCTATAAACATCATCATCAAAAGCTTCATACTTTTCAAACAAAGATTCAATTTCAGAAGCACCCTTAAAAGCAACAAATTCCTCAATTTGTTCCACATCATAGTAGTCATATATACCATTAGAATAAGAAGCCAAGGTTTTATTATCATTAAATTTGCATGAAAAGGGAAGGTGTGGAGCTTCATCCTAGAGCAACAAGTATAATCATATCTCAAGCATAGATCCCGTTATAAAGTTGAATGTGGTTTTCTTAGGATTATCAAAGTAGTACATAATATCTTTCACATAATGAGCATCGAGGGTTTTAGGAGGTTCCCCATCTCCATGAGTAGCAAGTACACCTATTTTTTTGGTATTTCGTGTTCCGTATCCATAACTAAAGATAGAGAACCACTAAGAATAGATAATAAATATTACTTAGTGATAAAGCAAACAAGCACACACGAGAATTTTCACGCCACGCTATGACCCCCCGGCAACGGCGCCAGAAAAAGGTCCTGATAACCACAAGTATAGGGGATAGTTGTAGCCTCTTTCGATAAGTAAGATTGTCCAACCCAACGAGGAGCTAAAGGTATAACAAATATTCTCTCAAGTCCTATCGGCCACTGATACGACTCTATGCACGCTTAGTGTTCGCTTTACCTAGAACAAGTATGAAACTAGAAGTACTTTGTAGGTGTTGTTGGATAGAATTGCAAGATAATAAAAAGCATGTAAATAAAAAGTAGGGGATGTTTAGATAAAGAAGCAACAATAGTAAATATAGCGAGTGTGGAAAAGTGGTGGTAGGAGTTGTGAAATTGTCCCAAAGAAATTGACTACTTTACTAGACCGATAGCAAGTTTTATGTGGGAGAGGCCACTGCTAGCATGTCATCCCTGACTTGGAATTCCATGCACTTATGATTGGAACTATTAGCAAGCATCCGCAACTACTAATGTTCACTAAGGTAAAACCCAACCATAGCATTAAGATATATTGGTCCCCCTTCAATCCTGTATGCATCAATTTCTATGCTAGGTCGAAGCTCCTGTCACTCTTGCCCTCCAATACATAGTCTTATCAACATACAACTAACCCTATGGTGTGATCCACACACGCGCTCATATGATGGTCACCAAAGGACAGAAACATAACCACAATAAAATTAAACCAATCATAGCAATTCATCAATCACGGATAGGACAACGAAAATCTACTCAGACATCATAGGATGGCAACACATCATTGGATAATAATATGAAGCATAAAGCACCATGTTCAAGTAGAGGGTACAGCGGGTTGCGGGAGAGTGGAACACTGAATATAGATGTGGGAAGGTGATGGAGATGTTGGTGATGATGATGGAGGTGTTGGGGTAGATCGCGGTGATGATGATGGCCCCCGGTGGTGTTCCGACGCCACCGGAAGCAAGGGGGAGAGAGCCCCCCTTCTTCTTCTTCTTCTTCTTCCTTGACCTTCTCCCTAGATGGGAGAAGGGTTTTCCCTCTGGTGCTTGGCTCCCATGGCGTGGGAGGGGCGAGAGCCCCTCCGAGATTGGATATGTCTCTCTGTCTCTCTCTGTTTGTGCTCTCCCGGATTCTGCCCTAGCACCGTTTCTCTTATATCCGGAGATCTGTAACTCCGATTGGATTGAAACCTTCGCCCAGATATTTTTCCCAAAATTAGCTTTCTTGCAGCCAAAGTAGAGCATCAACCGCCTTATGAGGGGCTCACGAGGGTGGGGGCCATGCCCAATTAAAGTGGTGGTGTGGGCTACCCTCGTGGCCACCTCGAGCACCGTCTAGCGTTGATTATTCCTCCCAAAAATCACAAATATTCCAAAATAATTCTTCGTCCGTTTTATCCCGTTTGGACTCCATTTGATATGGGGTTTCTATGAAACATAAAACTTGCAACAAAGATACGATGGAGACGTATCAGCCGCGTATTTTAAAGAAAATGCTTAACATATTCTCGGACAATTCACTCAGGGGTGGACGAAGAAGGCGGAGCGGATCTACTGTCCGGCCGCGCTGCCAGAAGAGCAAGCCGGCCCACTTCTAACGAAGATGCAGGTCCCATTACCTTACAAGGCGCCTAAGAAGAAAGCCGAGAGGAAGGCCAAAGAGACCAGGGGCGGCCTTCATCGCAGGGGTTTTTCGGACAAAATGTTCGAAGACTTAGAGGCCCTCTCTTCCTCCGAAGAGGACGAGGAAAATGAGGAAAGCCAATCCCCCCAGCGAAGGGCAGAACAAACAGAACGGCCTCCAAACATTTGGAGGCCAAGTCGTCTAAGAGGGGGGAAGCCTCCTCCGTAAACGATTCCACCACTGCCACCGAGAGCAGCCCAGCGTGGGATCACAGGGTCCAGCCCCTGGTTAAATCGTGAGTACACAAAATCCGATACATTAACATATCCGAACACATTATCGCACAATGCTGATTGTGTTGAGCCACACATATTTTAACCCGGCCAAGTCCCGCGCCGAGCAGTCCTCATCGGAGGATTCACTAGGTTCGGATGCGATGGACAGCAGGAACTCCCCCGACGGCCACCTCCCCCAAACATGCAGACGCTGCCGAAGTGTCGTACCTAATGGGCCCAGGCCAAGGAGGGGCCGGGAAGACCGTTCGAGCGGCACCAGAGGGCCAAATCCCGGCGGCTGGCCACACGGGGGAGGGGACTGCCACGGGTACTGTCGGTGGGGGTCGGCTTGAATTCGGCCCCCATCTGGACACGGTGCCAGAGAGCGTCAAGGTTCCAGAATCAGGCAGGAAACCTTCTTTGATAGAAGGGGGTACGCCTGTTCCACTGGCGACCTCTATCCAGCCAGAGGTGCCAAATGCTTTGTTGACAACATTAAAAAATGCTTCCATCATTGAAGAACACCGCGCCCTTATGGGTGCGGTGATTTAGAAGATTCGGTCTGCGGAAAGCGGGTTGACAGAAGCCTGCACCATCCTTTTAAGAGGTTTAGAGGTAAGTGGTGAGGGTTCAAGAGTGTCATAGTATAGATAGTAGCCCCTGATACACTGTTCGGTGTTCGAAAGGAAAAATCGGACAGATGATTGAATATATGCTCGCAGGGGACTTACCATGCAACATCCTTATTTATTATCATGTTTTGTCTAAGCAGGCGTCTTTATTGACTACCACTTCTCATACTGCAAAAGTCTCCGGACTGAAGCACCATCTGGAGCGGGCCAAAGAAGAGCTCGGCCAAGTGAAGAAGCAGTTGGAATATAATGAAGGTATGTAAAACCTTGTTTTGGTTTATTATCAATCGATGATTGATTTTGACGAACAAACATCATAATGTGTGCCAGGAGCGACGTCGGAAGTCGAAGCTCTTAAGAAGGCGGTAGCCGCAGCCGAAAAGAGGGCAGCCAAGGAGCAGGCCGATCGTGGAAAACACTGGGCCAGGGTTGCCGAGGTTCAACAAGAACTGCAGGAAGCTGTGGAAAGGTGCAAGACCTTGGAGCAAAGCTTGTCGGATAAAGAATCCGAACTTAGCAAGGCTCAGCAAGCCGCACACGATGCCCGGGGTGAGTCCCAAGGCGCCCTCCAGGAAATCCAGGAGGCCAGAAAGATCGCTGCAAAGCAAGTATGTGAAAGGAAGATTCCTGTTGCTAACCAGAATTTGGGGCTCTCTAGGGGCGTTTGCGGATTTTCCGCGCAACATGTCTGATGCCGCACAATTCTATCAAGCCGAAGAAGGGAGTTCTACAGAGAAGTTGTTCTGGTCGCAATACCTTGCGCCAGAACATCCTATGCCCTTTATCGATCAGCTAAAACAGCTGGTCAAGCTGCATAGGGCTGCCGAACTAGCCATGAAAGACTTGATAATTTGGCTATGGCCTGCCGAAGCAATTCCCAGCAGCTACTTCAGGCTAGTTAAGCGGCTGGTTAGCGCTTGTCCTTGGATTGACGTGATCAAGCGATCGGTCTGTATTGAGGGTGCCCGAATGGCTTTCGCCCAAGTCAAAGTGCACTGGCCAAAGATGGACGCTGTTAAACTGATGACCGAAGGACCACCCGAGGGGAAGGAGCACCGCAAACCTGAATTGTACTACGAAGGTGTCTTGGAGGGATCCCGCCTTGTGGCGGAGCATTGTGCCAAGTACATTATTTACCCATGAATATTCATGTTGTCCAGCATTGTAATATGAAACAAGGTTACTATGTAGTGCTTGTTTTTTAATAATTTGACCTCCTGTGCGGCCGTTATTTATATTAATTCTGAGAGTTGGCCAGTCGTCGTCTTCCACCCCCACGTAGGAAGTAGGTGTTCGGGATAAATCAGAACACTCTTTACCCCAGTTTTGGGTCCTTTAAGGAGGTGTTTAGCGCAACGAACCAGGCAATCGGACTATACGGCTTTATCACCCTCACTTAGCCATAGGAGTTTGACAAAAATAAAAGTAGGCGCAGCACCTAGTGCTCGGAAGACCAGACTAGGGGCTCTATCAGCACCTGATCGGAAAAAACCGATCCATCGCACGCTGCATTAATTATCGCATAATGTGGAAGAAATCTTTATGGATTTTGAGACCTCTTGAACAGCGACCAGCTCTTGTCGCATCATGACAGTCAGTTTTCGGCTTTCTCTACTAAGGTGCTCGTCCGGAAGAACCGGGACACAATTGCAGTAGTTCTCCCTGTGCCGCCTTAGCCGATATTGCGGAACATAAGGTAGTAGAACACGGGATCCAGGCAAACCCAACATTTGACCAAAGACATGATTTGGAGGTGATGCATATAGTGCTATAAGTTTGGGGTGCCGAACAGCCGTGAACGTGTTCGGACTTGTTTGCCGTTTTATGGGTACAGTGAAGCCCCTCGCATATTAACTCATACCAAAGTGTACGGCTGCTGGGGCCAGGGCGGGAGCTGCATGCGGATCCAGATAATAGTATGATGATCGTCGAGGGAAATATCTAGGGATTCCCCTGCGTGTTCGAGCTGTCTCCCACCGCAGTGTGTCTGTCCCTTCATAGGTCCGGTCGCCAGGTCGCCTGATGATGACCTAGGCCAACAGGTCCCCCAATGACACCACCTGGCTGCGCCGCCATTCATTGCCGAAATTATTAATTAAGCCGAGCTACCGTGCCGCGAGATAGTTCGGACTCTTTTAACAGTGTCTGGGAGCTTTGCTGTCGAATTGATGTTCGATAGCGAGAGACTGCTCCCTTCTTATGCCTTTAGGGCGGCGGTATGCTGTTTGATACGGTGGGAGCATTCAGTGTTTCCATTGACTGTTATAACGCCATGTGGACCAGGCATCTTGATATTAAGAGAAGCGTAGTGCGGCGCCACATTAAATAGGACAAATGTGGCTCGTCCAAGCAGTGCTTGATAACCACTGCGGAAAAGGGACGATGTCGAAGATTAAGTCTTCGCTTCTGAAGTTATCTGGGATCCGAAGACCACTTCTAGTTTGGTTGAGCCTGTACTGCATGCCTCTACACATGGTATGACACCTTTGAAGGTGGTTTTAGTGGGTTTGATCCTTGAAGGATGTATGCCCATCCTGTGCACTGTATCCTGATAAAACAGGTTCAGGCTGCTGCCTCCATCCATGAGGACTCGCATGAGGCGAAATCCATCGATTATTGGGTCGAGGACCAGTGCGGCTGAGCCACCTTGACGGGTATTCGTCGGATGATCCTTGCTATCGAAGGTGATTGAGCCGGACGACCATGGGTTGTACTTTGGCGTGACTGGCTCCATCGCGTACACGTCCCTAAGTACGCGCCTCCGTTTCTACTTGGTAATGTGGGTGGCGTATACCATATTCACCATTTTAATCTACGGAGGGAAGTTCTTCCGCCCCCTGTCTTTGGTGGCCGGGGCTCCTCGTCGTCGTCATTGCTTTGTGACCCCTTCTCCTTGCTATCGGCATTTGACTTACCGGCTTGTTTGAAGACCAAGCATTCTCTTCTGGTATGATTAGTTGGTGTTCCTGGGGTGCCATGAATTTGGCACGAACGGTCGAGTATGCAATCCAAACTGGACGCGCCCGGATTGTTTCTTTTGTATGGTTTCTTCCTTTGACCGGTAATAGAGCCGCTGAATCCGGTGTTGACAGCTGTGTCTTCGGCGCTATCGCCGTTGTTTTGGCGTTTGTGCTTGCTGCGTTGGGGCTTGCCTTTGTCCTCTCTGGATTTAGAATGTCCAACTTACTTGAGGTGTTGTTGCTGCGTGCTAGCCAGCTATCCTCTCTAGCACAGAAGAGGGTCATGAGTGTCGTAAGGGCTGCCATGGATCTTGGCTTCTCTTGTCCAAGGTGTCGGCTAGCCATTCATCACGGATGTTATGCTTAAAGGCCGCTAGGGCTTCGGCATCCGGACAGTCAATGATTTGGTTCTTTTTAGTTAAGAACCGAGTCTAGAATTTCCTAGCTGACTCTCCGGGCTATTGGATAATGTGACTTAACTCGTCAGCGTCCGGTGGTCGTACATAAGTGCCCTGAAAGTCTTCGAGAAATGTGTCTTCCAGGTTCTCCCAACTGCCAATGGAGCTTTCAGGAAGACTATTCAACCAGTGTCGGGCTGGTCCCTTGAGTTTTAGTGGGAGATACTTGATGGCATGGAGATCATCACCGCAGGCCATATGAATGTGGAGAAGGAAGTCTTCCATCCACACCGCAGTATTTGTTGTCCCATCATATGATTTGATGTTTACGGGTTTAAACCCTTCTAGGAACTCGTGTTCCATTACTTCGTCGGTGAAGCAAAGGGGGTCTGCGGCGCAGTTCGGATGGAGCTGGTCTGCGGTATTCGGCCTGGACATTTTGGATTTTATTGTACCTGGTGTGGCAGCCGTTGTCGTGCACTAGGGCGCGCCCCCGCGATCTGTAGATCGATCTAGGTTGACCTGTTCTCTTTATTTTTGTTCGGCGATGCGGTGCGGATTTGTGTTCGGGCCAATGCACCGATTTGTCTCGGCCACGTGGTGGCCGGTCAGCTGTATCGCGTGCTGGTAGTTTAGGATCCAGTGCTTCGTCGTCGAATTGAGGTAACAAACTGCACTTTGGGTAGCGTTTGGTTAGGCTCTCGAGTCCGTATTCCTCAGCTGCCAGGAACTCGGTCCATTTATCAGTGAGCGAATTTTTATTAGCTTGAAGCTGCTGCTATTTTTTCTTTAGGCTCTTTGCAGTGGCTATAAGACGGCGCTTGAAGCACTCCTATTTGACGGGGTCCTCTGGTACGGTAAATTCTTCATCACTAAGGATCAGCTCGTCCTCAGAGAGGGACATGTGATTATCATTCTCCGAGTCTTCATTTATGGCCTGTTCGTCAGGGCTGACTTGTTCGTCCTCCCGTCCAGCATGTTCGAAACCTGGCTAGGCAGGGTCGTCTTTGTTATCTTCGGCATCGTCTGGAGTGCTATTGTCTCCTGTGCCGATATTGCAGTTTTTACCATGGCGTGGTTTAGAGCGGCGCCGCTGACGTCGGCGCTTCAGCTGCTTCTCGGGAGGTTTGTCCTCACGTGTATCCTTTTTGTCATCTCCATTATCTTCTTTGGGGGTATCCACCATGTAAATGTCGTATGACGAGGTGGCTGTCCAGCGCCCTGTGGGCAGTGGTTCCTCTTCTTCTCCCGCATCATCGTCCATACCGTTGATGTCTTCGGAGTCGAAGTCAAGCATGTCGGTCAAGTCGTCGACAGTGGTTATTAAGTAGGTGGTGGGTGGGCAGCGAAGTTCTTCATCGTCCATTTCCCACTCAAGCCGGACATAGTTCGGCAAAGAATCTCCTAACAAGGAGAGATATCTTAATGAATTTAATACATCGCCCAAGGGTGAGTGTTGAAAGATGTCCGCGGAGGTGAACTCCAAGATCGGCACCCAATCAGATTCAACGGGCACGGACACACGCGGTTCGGAACCTATATGTGGAGACGAGTCCGAGGGTCCAATGGCACATGCCTCACTAGAGGTTGAATCTGTGTTCGGCTCAAGCGTCGTAAAGTATGCGACTTCCATGGTGGGGTCCAGCCCCCCGTCCGTGGACGGCGCGATCTATTCTGGATTTAGGGCCAGGACAGTCACAGGCACTGTCTCCTGATCATAGTCCGATGACAGATTTAAGTCATGTTCATCGTGGCTACAGGGAGCGGCTGTCGTGGGTTCGAATCCGTCGAAGATCAAGTCTCTGCGGATGTCAGCGATGCAGTTCAAACTTGCAAACCTGACCCGATGTCCAGGGGCATAGCTGTCGATCTGCTCCATATGACCAAGTGAGTTGGCAAGCAGTGCAAAGCCGCCGAATACGAAGATCTGTCCGGGAAGAAAAGTCTCTCCCTGGACAGCATCGTTGTATATGATTGAGGGAGCCATCAAGCCTTACGATGATGACACAGTGGAACTCTCAATGAAAGCACCAATGTCGGTGTCAAAATCGGCGGATCTCGGGTAGGGGGTCCCGAACTGTGCGTCTAAGGCTAATGCTAACAGGAGGCGGGGGACACGATATTTACCCAGGTTCGGGCCCTCTCTATGGATGTAATACCCTACTTCCTGCTTGATTGAGCTTGATGATATGAGTGTTACAAGAGTTGATCTACCACGAGATCGAAGAGGCTAACCCTAGAAGCTAGCCTATGATTATGATTGTCCTTGTCTTACGGACTAATCCCTCCGGTTTACATAGACACCGGGGGGGCTAGGGTTAGACATAGTTGGTTACAGAGAAGGGAATCTACATATCCGAATCGCCAAGCTTGCCTTACATGCAAAGGAGAGTCCCACCCGGACACGGGACGAAGTCTTCTATCTTGTATCTTCATAGTCCAACAGTCCGACTAAAGCATATGTCCGGCTGTCCGAGGAACCCTTAATCCAGGACTCCCTCACCCACCTCGGATGCCCCCTGAACCGACTCTTTTCTCTATAAATACCCCAATATTCCAGAAACCCTAGGGGAGTCGATAAAAATCAATTCCAGCTGCCACAGAGTCCAAAACCATCAGACCCAATCTAGACAGCATCACGGAGGGGTTCACCACTTCCATTTGTGCCTCTCTGATGATGTGTGAGTAGTTCTTTGTAGACCTACGGGTCCTTAGTTTGTAGCTAGATGGCTTCCTCTCTCTCTCTCTCTTGATTATCAATACAATGGTCTCTTGGAGATCCATATGATGTAACACTTTTTGCATTGTGTTTGTTGGGATCCGATGAACTTTGATTTTATGATTAGATCTATGTTTTCATCCATGAAAGTTATTTGAGTATTCTTTGATCTCTTATATGCATGATTGCTTATATCCTAGTATTTCTTCTCCTATATTTGGGTTTTGTTTGGCCAACTTGATCTATTTATCTTGCAATGGGAAGAGGTGCTTTGTAGTGGGTTCGATCTTACGGTGCTTGATCCCAGTGACAGAAGGGGAACCGACACGTATGTATCGTTGCTACTAAGGATAACAAGATGGGGTCCATATCTTTCATAAATAGATAAACAGATCTTGTCTACATCATGATATTGTTCTTATTGCATTACCGCGTTTCTTCATGAACTTAATACACTAGATGCATGCTAGATAGCGGTCGATGTGTGGATTAATAGTAGTAGATGCAGGCAGGAGTCGGTCTACTAATCTTGGACGTGATGCCTATATAATGATCATTACTTGGATATCGTCATGATT
This sequence comes from Triticum dicoccoides, assembly GCF_002162155.2. Classification (NCBI taxonomy): domain Eukaryota; kingdom Viridiplantae; phylum Streptophyta; class Magnoliopsida; order Poales; family Poaceae; genus Triticum; species Triticum dicoccoides. The sequence continues at coordinate 813,761,295 of NC_041383.1, read as the reverse complement.
ATTCGAAGTTCTATCAATTGCTGAACAGTAATTGATGCCTAGTGAAACCTACGGCCCCCGGGTCTCTTTTCTTCATATTTGCCTTTGTGGTCTATTTTCCTTTGCATTTATTTTCAGATCTATTAAACCAAAAATACAAAAATATCTTGCTGCAGTTTATTTGTTCCGTGATCTATTTATCCTATCTACCACTTTTGTCTCACGTTATTTGCCTATCTTGAGGCACCGTACCCAAAAGGGAATGACAACCCCTTTGACACATCGGGTTCCGAGTATTTGTTATTTGTGTGCAGGTGTTGTTTACGTGGTGTTAGGAGGTTTTCCTACTGGTTCAATAACCTTGGTCTCATCACTGAGGGAAATACCTACCGTCGCTATACTACATCATCCCTTCCTGTTTGGGGAAATACCGACGTAGTTCTAGCACACATCAAAAGGAATTTCTAGCGCCGTTGCCGGGGAGGATCTACAACATCAACCAGCTTCCTAATCACAAATCTCATCTCCTCGCAATTTACATTATTCGCCATTTTCCTCTCATTTTCCTCTCCCCCACTTCACAAAAATTTGTCGTTTTATTCGCCTCTTTTTTGTTCGCCTTTTTTCTCGTCAGATCTGTTTTTGAGTGCAATCTTGTTGTGAAGTCATCATGACTCAAATGAACACCAAGTTGTGTGATTTCTCAAATACCAACAACAATGATTTTACTAACACTCCGATTCCTCCTCCCGCCGCTAGTGCGGAGTCATGTGATATTAATACTATTGTGCTGAATCTTGTCATGAAATATCAATTTGCCGGTACTCCTAATGAGGATGCCGCGTCCCATCTTAACACATTTGTGGAATTATGCGATATGCAAAAGAAAATAGATGTGGACAATGACGTTGTGAAGTTGAAATTATTTGTGTTTTCTTTGCAAGATCATGCAAAATTTGGTTTTCTTCTTTGCCTAGCAATAGTATTGATTCTTGGAACAAGTGCAAGGATGCTTTTATCACTAAGTATTTTGTCCGCAAAAATTATTTCCCTTAGAACCCAGATCACGAATTTCAAGCAACTTGAACATGAGCATGTTGCACAATCTTGGGAAAGGATGAAATTGATTCTATATAAGGAATTGCCCAACTCATGGGTTAAATCTTTGGATGATCATACAAAAAATTTATGCGGGATTGAATTTTGTTTGTCGTAATCTTTTAGATTCCGCGGTGGGGGGTACTTTTATGGAAATTACTTTGGGTAAACTAAATTGCTAGACAATATTATGTCAAATTACTCTCAATGGCGTACCGAAGACCTCCTACTAATAAAAAAGTTAATTTGGTAGCAGAAATAAATTCTTTGAGTAAAAAAGATGATGCTCTTATGAAGTTGGTTCCTAATAAAAGTGCTCCTATTGATTTTAATGATGTGAGTTTGTCTACTTTGATTAAGCAAAATAGTGATGCCATAGATGTGAATTTTGTCTCGCGAAACAATTTCAATAACAATGCTTATAGAGGTAACTTTAATCCTAGGCCTTTTTCTAGTAATCCCCTATAATAATTATGGTAATTCCTATGGTAGTCCCACCTATAATAATAATATAAACACCTCTGATCTTGAGAGCAATATTAAAGAATTTATCAATACGCAAAAATCTTTCAACACTTTGATAGAAGAAAAGTTGAATAAAATTGATGATTTGTCTAGAAGTGTTCATAGAATTTCTCATGATGTAGAAACTCCCAATATGAAAAATTTTGACCCTAAAGTTGAAGAATCAATTAAAGCTAAGAAAAGAACCGCTGTGCTTAGAGCTAAAAGAGAATTTTTGGAATAAGCGTTTTCTAGTGATTAATCTCATAAAAGTGATAAAGATCTTAAAATGATTGGTGTTTCTTCTATTGATTCTTTGTTTAATAAATTTAAGATTGATGAAAAAGGGCTGGAGAAGAGTCAACTTTAGTTAGAAGGCGTCCCTATGATTCAGAGGATGAAAATCTTGTTGAGAACATTGATAAAAGTGGGTTTGAAGAGGTCAAGACTATAACTAGTGATGTGCCCACCATTTTGGATTAAAAATACTTTAACTATGATATTTGCTCTTTGGTTGATTGTATTTCTTTGTTGCAATCGATGATAAATTCACCCCATGCTTATGAACAAAATAAAGCTTTTACTAAACATATTGTTGATGCCATGATAAAAGCTTTTGAAGAAAACTTGAAATTAGAAGTCTGAATTCCTAGAAAATTGCATGATGAGTGGGAACCTACTATAAAAGTCAAGATTAAAAATTATGAGTGTTTTGCTTTATGTGACTTGGGTGCTAGTGTTCCTACAATTCTGAAATCTTTATGTGATGTGCTTGGTCTTACTAATATTGAAGAATGTTCTTTAAATTTGCACTTGGTGGATTCTACTATTAAAAAGCCTATGGGAATAATTAATGATGTTCGTATTCTTTCAAATAGGAATTATGTGCCCATAGATTTTATTGTTCTTGATATTGTTTGCAAACTGTCTTGTCCAATTATTCTTGGTAGGCCGTTTTTGTGTACTATTGGTGCCGTGATTGATATGAAAGAAGGCAATATTAAATTTCAGTTTCCACAAATGAAGGGAATGGGACACTTTCCTAGAAAAATAATTAGGCCACCATAGCAATCAATCATGAGGGCATCTTATGGATCTAGAACCAAAGATGACAACACTTAGATCCTACGCGTTATGCCTAGCTAGTGGCGTAAAATGGATAGCGCTTGTTGGGAGACAACCCAATGAATAAAAATTAGTTTTTCTTTTTCTTTCTGTTCTTGTGTGTTAGAACAATTATGCTACTGTTATTAATGTGCTTTTTGTGCTTTAGTTAGTGTTTATGCCAAGCAAGGCCTTTGGGAAGATTTGGGTGAAAGTTGATTTGATCTTGCTGAAAAACAGAAACTTTGGCACTCACGAGATTATTTGTCATTTTTAACAAAAGAGTGGTTTTGAGTTGATTCTTTTTTCAGAATATTAATAGACAAATTGCTCACGTCCACCAGTTTATTGAAGAATATTTGGAGTTACAGAAGTATTTGAAACATTCAGATTTCTACAGACTGTTATGTTTTCGACACATTCTGTTTTCTTTGCGTTGTGTGCTTGTTTTGATGATTCTATGGTTTTCTTTGATGAGTTTTTTCATAGAAAAGTTGGAATACAGTAGATATAATGCAAAAACGAAATAAGAATTGGTTTTATACAATACTTATAGTAGTGGTTTGCTTTCTTATACTAACGGATCTCATGAAGGTTTTGTTTGAGTTTTGTGTGATTGGAGTTTTCAAGTTTTGGCTGATCTTATGATGGATGAAGGAATAAGGATTAGCAAAAGGCTAAGCTTGGGGATGCTAGAGGCACCCCAAGATAATATTCAAAGAAGTAGCAAGCAACTAAGATTGGGGATGCCCCCGAGTGGCATCCCCACTTTCTTCTAACAACGGTCAGTATTTTACTTGAAGCTATATTTTTATTCGTCACATACTATGAGTTTTGCTTGGAGCGTCTTGTATGATATGAGTCTTTGCTTATTTTGCTTTGTGTTATAAGTGCTTAATCCTTGCTGGACACACCTTTTTGAGAGAGCCAAAAATTATGCTATGCATGCTCCTATGCTTCACTTAAATTTTTAGAGCCATGGATTTGCTCTAGTACTTAACTTATATCTTTTTGAGCATGGTGTGCTTTGTTATTTTTGAAGAAATGCTCTCATGCTTCACCTAGATTTATTTGGGAGTTAGTAAAATTTCCAGAAATTCTCTCTTGCTTCACTTAGATTATTCTGAGAGAAGGAAAAATTATGCTCATGTTCTTCCCTTAAATTTGTTTGAGCTTATCAAAAGCAACATATGAAAATAGTCCCACAGTGATAGATATCCAAGGAGGATATAATAAAAACTTTCATGAAGATCATTGGACAAAATAAAATTGATTCTTAGTAATGGTTTTGAGATATGACGATATGATATATGAGTCATGTTGATGAGTAATTGTGCTTTAGTAAGAATATTAATGTTAATGTTTGTGATTCCCTATGCAAGCATGAAAGTCAATAGTTATGCAATGAAATTTATATCCTACTTATGGTGCATTATTCGGTGTTACTTATGCTTAATGCTTGGGTACGAGATTTTTTTTATTTTTGGTTGGTCGCTTCTCAATCTTTTTGCTAGCCTACATTTTGCACTAAGTACGACCACTACTTGTGCCTCCCAAAACCTTTAAACCAGTTTTGCCTTATGAGTCCACTATACCTACCTATATGCGGTATTTCCATTTCGTTCTAAGAAAATTTTCATGTGCCATCTCTATTTTTCAAAATAACTTTCTCTTGTGTGTGTTCTACCGCTCGCAAGGCGGTGAAGGGTGACCAATATTTTCCATGCTAGATGTGTTATTCTCACGATGAGTGTTTATTCACTTGTCATTGCATGACAGTATGACAACGGTATTAGGGAGGCCCAGTCCCGAAATGAAAAATGAATTTACTTTTTGTTATATTATCATTCTTGGATGTTTAACAGTCATTTTATAGTCATTTTGTATCCTTTTTTTGGTACTAACATATTGACATAGTGCCTAGTGCCAGTTGATATTTTCTGCATGTTTTTACATCGCATGAAATCAATACCAAACGGAGTCCAAACGCAGCGAAACTTTTTGAGGATTTTTTTGGGCCAGAAGACATCTAGCGGGCCAAGGCTGCACCTACAGGGTGCCTTGAGGATGGCAGCACCCAGCAGGGCGTGCCAGGTGGCCTAGGCGCGTCCTAGTGGTTGTGCCCTGATACATCTCCAATGTATCTATAATTTTTGATTGTTCCATGCTATTATATTACCCGTTTTGGATGTTTATGGGCTTTACTTTACACTTTTATGTCATTTTTGGGACTAACCTACTAACCCTATCAAGGCACAACCCAAATTGCTGTTTTTTTCTCTATTTCAGTGTTTCGAAGAAAAGGAATATCAAACGGAGTCAAAACGGAATGAAACCTTCGGGAGCGATCTTTATGGAACAAACGTGATCTATAGGACTTGGAGTGGAAGTCAAGAAACAAGCGAGCCGGCCATGAGGGTGCCCGGCGCGGCCCCTATAGGTGGGCGCGCCCCCCACCCTCGTGGGCCCATCGAACATCCACCGACGTATTTCTTCCTCCTATATATACACACGTACCCTGAAACCATCAGAAGCGACCACGAAAAACTATTTCCACCGCCGTAATCTTTTGTATCCGCGAGATCCCATCTTGGAACCTTCGCCGGTGTTCCGCCGGAGGGGGAATCAATCACGGAGGGCCTCTACATCACCTCCAAGGCCTCTCTGGAGTTGTGAGTATTTTACCACAGACCTTCGGGTCCATAGTTATTAGCTAGATGGCTTCTTCTCTCTCTTTGATTCTCAATACAAGGTTCTCCTTCCTCTTCTTGGAGATCTATTCGATGTAACTCTTTTTGTTGTGTGTTTGTCGAGATCCGATAAATTGTGGGTTTATGATCAAGTTTATCTATGAGAAATATTTGAATCTCTTCTGAATTCTTTTATGTGTGATTAAGTTATCTTTGCAAGTTTCTTCGAATTATTAGTTTGGTTTGCCTACTAGATTGATATTTCTTGCAATGGGAGAAGTGCTTAGGTTTGTGTTCAATCTTGCGGTGTCCTTTCCCAGTGACAGCAGGGGTAGCGAGTCATGTATTGTATTGTTTCCATCGAGGATAAAAAGTTGGGCACTACAAAAAAAAGACACATCCGTGACATTTTGGGCCGAACAAATTTTTTTCTGTCATACATATGACACTTCTATGACGATAATTGTGACAAAACCCGGTATCATCATAGATGTGGTGGGCTCCTACTTCTATGACAAAAAGTCATGACAGAAAATGGGCTTTTCGTCCTGGTCGGGCCGGAGATGCAGCTGCATGACATTCTTTGGGCCGTCCATGACGGAAAAAACCATGGTAGAAGCGAGCGCGAGGAAATTTTCATGGAGTTCCCGGTTACAGTGGGAGGTCGGGGGCCAAGCGATGCACGTTTCTCTCATACATTTATGCGTGTGTGTGTGAGGCGTTGGCTCTAACTGAACCCGAGCGAAGCATTGGGCTCTAACTAAATCCGAGCGATTGCACTGCAGGCTACGCGTTACTGAACCCGAGCGATCGATCGATGGCTGTTAACTGAACCTGATCGAGCGATTCCTTCACTAGTGCTGCTAACTGAAGCCGATCGATTGGATGAACAGTGTGCGTTGCGGTGGGGTTTGGATGAATAGTGAGCGGTGGCGTTGCCTCTGGATGAACAGGACCCCGTGGTGTCGAGGGCTGGATGAACAGTAGATGGTGGAGGGGTGCCCGTGGAGGGGTGGTTGAACAGGACCCCGTGGTGTGGAGGGCTAGATGAACAGTAGACGGTGGAGGGGTGCCCATGCAGGCATGATTGAACAGGACCCATTGGTGTGGTGGAGGGGTGGTTGAACAGTAGCCGGTGGAGTAGCGCACGGTGGAGGCTGGATGAACAGGAGCCCGTGCAGGCTTGAGGAGGTCGATGGTAGCCCATGGAGGCTGGAGGAGGTCGACGGTGGAGATGAACAGTATCCCATGGAGTCCCGTTTTGCGGTACGCCACACCCCTCCCGATGAACAGGACCCCCGTTTCGACCGTAGCGCTCCAACACAAGTCCGTTTCGTCCGTTTTGCGGTATGCCACACCCCTCCCGACCAAACAGCCCCCCGTTTCGACCGTAGGAGGTCCGCTTCCTCCGTTTTGCGGTACGCCACACGCCATCC
>NC_041383.1:813734459-813754221 GCF_002162155.2 Triticum dicoccoides | reverse complement strand
CGTTTCCTCCGTTCTGTGGTACGCCAGGCCTCGTTTCCATCGCCTGTTCCGTCCAAGCCCTCCCGATGAACACGACCACACATTCCGTTCCAAACCAACCGGTTGGCTCCCCATGAACACGACGACAATGCTATTTCTCCGTTCTGACCCAGTCATGTACGTATGCGCGAGTAGGCGTTCGAGACCTTGCCCGTATGTACGTACGTGGCTATATTTTCTTTCTTGCACCCTTGCCGTTGTATGTATGTGTACATGCTACGTGCGCGCCTCTACTACGACACATGCGCGCCTCTACTACGACACGTGCGCGCCTCTACTACGACACGTGCGCGCCTCTACATCGACCAGTATATATGTATGTACACGTTCTCGACCAGAATGACAACGCTACGTACGCTTTGACCATGTGGGTCCCGACTGTCAGGCACTTCCTTGCGTGCAAAGATGTAGCTGGTGGGTCCCACTAGTCAGGGGGGCGAATCATTTTTTTTGCCCGGACGCACTTCCTTGCGTGTGAAGATGTAGCTGATGGGTCCCAGCAGTCAGGGTGAAACATTTTTTCCGCGAAATACGGTGGCCCGTCCGGTGGGTCCCTGCTGTCAGGTGGAGGAATAATTATTTTCTGCGTAATAAGGAGGCACTTCCTTTCTGCGGCCCTGGACCCAGCTGTCAGCCTTTCCACGTACAGTCCACGTCCAATGGAAATCGTTCCTTGACCATGTTGACCACGCTGCGCCGAGAGCACCAGGGTGGTGGACGACAGCGAGGCCTAGGAAGGGGACGACGGGAAGCCAGGGAAGACGCGGCAGTGGAAGCCTGCGTAGAGAGGAGTACGAGGATTCACTGGTTCGGCTGCGGTGTGAGGCTGCCGTCGCTGCAGATCCTGGCCAGCGGTGGGAATAGTAGGGGGCGGTGAGGCCTCCGCGGCAGCACATCTGGGCACGGGAGGCAGGACCATGCGGCACGACCGTTGCTGCTTTGGGCGGCTGGAGCAAGAAGACCAGAGGTTGAAGAAGCACTACGACCATTGGTGGACATCATACGGTCACTGGAGCTAGAATCGTTTATATTGACTAAGTTGACAAAGCGCTCCATCCCCGTCAACTATGTAGGACCACAAGTTAGCCTCCCACCAAGGTGGGTCCCAGCTAGCAAGGGGGGTATTCATTTTTTTGTGCGTAATAAGGAGGCACTTCTGGTGGGTCCGAGCTGACAGCAGGGGGAACGTTTTTTCGCGAAATACGGTGGCCCGTCGGGTGAGTACTAGCAGTCAGGGGCAAACGTTTTTTTCGTGAAATACTGGTGGCCCGTCCGATGGGTCCCTGCTGTCAGGTGGAGGAATAATTATTTTCTGCGTAATAAGGAGGCACTTTCTTGCGGCTGTCGTGGACCCAGCTGTTAGCCTCTCCACGTACTGTATTCTTCCGATGGAATTCGGTCGTTGACCACATTGACCATGCCGCACCGAGAGCACCACAGCGGTGGACAACGGCGAGGCCTAGGAAGGGGACGACATGGATCCAGGGAAGATGCGGTAGTGGATGCCCACGCGGAGAGGAGTACGAGGGTTCACTGGTTCAGCTGCGTTGGCGTCGCTGCAGAATAATAGGGGGTGTGGGTGAGTGGAGTGGAGGGATGGCCTGGCCAGCGGTGGGAGTAGTATGGGGGCGGTGAGGCCTCCGTGGCAGCACAGCCGGCCACTGGAGGCAGGAGCAGGCGGCACGACTGGCGCTCCTTTGGGCCGCCGGAGCAAGAAGACCAGAGGTTGAAGAAGCACTACGGCCGTTGGATGGACATCGTACGGTCAGTCGAGCTAGAATCGTGCATATTGACTAAGTTGACAAAGCCCTTCGTCCACGTCAACTTAGTAGGCCCACTATACTGGGTCCCAGCTAGCAAGGGGAGTGTTCATTTTTTTTGCGTAATAAGGAGGCACTTCCTTGCGTGCGAAGATATAGCTGGTGGGTCCGAGCTATCAGCAGCAGTAACGATTTTTTGGTGAAATACAGAGGCCCTTTCGGTGGTTGCCAGATGTCGGGTGGAGGAATCATTATTTTGCGCATAATAAGGAGGCATTTCCGTGCGTGCGGCCATGGACCCAGCTGTCAGCCTTTCCACGTACAGTCCACTTCAGATGCATGTCGGTCGTTGACCACATTGAACACGCCACGCCGAGAGCACTAGGGCAGTGGACGATGGTGAGGCCTAGGAAGGGAACGACACGGAGGCAGGGAAGACTCGGTAGTTCTTTCCCACGCGGAGGGGAGTACGACTGTACGAGGGTTTACTGGTTCATCTGCCGTCGCCGGAGAATAACAGCAGGTGTGGGCCTATGGGTGAGTAGAGGGATGGCTAGGCCAATGATGGGAGTACGATGGGGCGGTGAGGCCTGCGCGGCAGCACAGTCGGCCGCGGGGAGGAGGGAGCAGGTAGTCCCGCCGGCGCTTGTTTGAGCAGTTGGAGCAGGAAGAGCAGAGATTGAAGAAGCACGACGGCCGTTGGATGGACATCCAACAGTATACAGGCCATCTATGGAAAGCCTCAAATCTGTGGAAAACAGCATACAGCCCATCTGCCATTATTTCAAATAATTTACAGCCCATTTGCTAATTCTTACGGGTTTTTTTGAGCCCATATTCTTTTTGTTAGCATTACAGCCCATATTGTGGCCACGGTTAAAAAATTATACAAAATTTTCATATGTCGGTGCGGTCTGAACTGTTTTTAATCCCGAAATTTCGAGTCACATTCAGACTGCTTTTAAAAATAAATGTATATCAATTTAAAATCCAATAAATTGTCCACGCATAAAAATCAATGCAATTTAAAATCTCGAAATGAAAAAAAGATATTTGAAACTAATTATCGGTTTGATGTGTTTTAAAAATATACAACCCATTTCTCATTACTGATAGGCCATTTTCTCGGCCAACCGAATGAAGCTCTCCTCGTCTTGAAAGATTTGCAGCGCAATAGGCCTGATAAAGCGACTTACTTGACAAATCACAAAAAAACTGGGCTAGCCATTTTCAGAAAGAAAAAAAAAACTACTGGGCTGGTGTGTGGTAAACATAAAAGAAAAGATTGTCTAGACAGGCCAGAGTGTCCCGCACAGCCCAGTTGACACCCTACTTCTGTCTCAAAAAAGAAATTAGATAAATGCCACTCCAATTATGGCTATTCATAAAAATGCCACTGCAATTTCCAAACTTTGAAAAATGCCACTGCAATTTTTGCAAACTTTGAAAAACGCCACTGCAGTTTGCAAACTTTGAAAAATGCCACTCCAGACTTTGAAAAATGCCACTAGAAATGGCATGAAATGGCATTTTTCAAAGTTTGGAAATTGCAGTGGCATTTCTCGGATACACCAGATTTGGAGTGGCATTTATCAAATTAACCCAAAACAAAATAACTGGGCGAGCTGCTGGGTCCCTGGTGTCAGCTGCTCGTTGTGCAATTCTCTCGTTTATTGACTACGTTGACAATGGCATGGGACCCAGATGTCAGAAATCCACTAGGAGGAGCCATTTTTTTATTGACTTGAAATAAGGAGGCACTTGCTTGCGTACTGTCATCCTCTCCACGTACAATCATCTACGGATTGTGTACGCGTCAACTTGCTAGGCCCACAAGTCAGCCTCTAAACACATGGAGGACAAATACAACCCATTTAAAAAAATAACAGCCCATTCCATACGTTCAAATGAAAAGTTCAACATTCAGAGCAAAGTAACATGTCTGGTCCACATATAGAGTACTGAATTTCCATGTTGACAACCATCATAGCCAAGTTAACTATCTACTCCCACTAATACTCTAGTAGCGTACAAGTACTAACTTACTCTTAGCTAACTAGACGATGCCGGCCGCCATTTGTGGTACATGCTAAATGCCAGCCCCTGCGTCCTGCGCCTCGCCTCGGACTTGCAAGAGGTGCGATAGGGCGCGTTGCTCGCGCGCGTTGGCCCTTTGCATGCCGGCATGGTCCACCGAAGCTTCGGCTTCCAAGCGGGAAACCCACCTGACGAGCTGGTAGTAAAAATCGGCGTCGCGAACACGTGCGTGCTCGACAACCTCCAGGGCTATTTGCCAGGCGCCGGCCTCCACGTAGTTGCGGGCGCTCTGCTGCGACTCAGAGCGTCGGTGCGCTGCTGCTCCATGTCCCTCTAGCGGTGCAAATCGGCGATACACTGCTCCTCCGCCGGGTGGACGATTTGCGCGTAGACGTGGGTGATTATGTCGATGGTGTCTTGCTGCGCCAGGCGCTGCGCGGCGAGCGCGACCTTGAGGTGGACATTCTCCGACGCGACGGCGGGCAGTCACAGGGCCACCAGTGCGTCGAAGAGGTTGTCACCATAGTGGCCGTTGAGGGTGGTGGGCATCATAGAGCCTGGGCGCGTCGGCTGGAGGCTTACGTCAAAGTCGTCCGTGAGCTTCTTGACGACGGTGAACTTGTCGAGGAAACCGACGAGGACCTCATCGAACAAGAAGACGAATATGTCGTCCAAGCGGCCCCTCGCCCTGGCGGCCTCAAGCAATACTACCTGGAGACATTCCTCGGTGCCAGGCCACAGGCCGGTGTCGTGGACCATCTGGCACAGCCGGCTGATTCTCGCGCTCATCGCCTCCATGGGTCTAGCTTAGCTTCTAGTCAACTGATCTTGCGATTCGAGTGATCACTCTTGCCCTTGGTTAGCGTGCATAGGTCCGTAGGATTTCGTACTACTCCTCGGCCCTCTACTGCACCTGCCTTTGGTTGTATGATAGGTGGGCCAGCCACCCCCTGGGTCCACGTGTCATTCACCCAAAGGCAGTTGCCGTAAGTCTAGGAAAACGAGTTTTAACGACGGGATATGTGGTCGTTAAAAGTGAGAATGTGGTCGTTAAAAGTCATTAACGACCACATCTTTGTGGTCGTGATAGGCTCCGTCGTTAAAAGTACTAGCGACCACATTTTCCCGTCGTTATTTTATAACGATGGGACAATGTGTTGTCGTTAGTTGTGTGGAGATAACGACCACAACTCATGTTTTAGCGACCACTTTTCCCATTGCTACAAACCATTTCAGGGTTCATAAAATATTATTAATGGCCACTTTATATTACCAATAGCCATCCATTTCACCATTTTGCTTGCCTTTCACAACCAATCTTAACTTTTACAAATATTATTTTATGTTGCTTACAACTCTCAAAGATTATCAGCCACGCCGATTAAGCAACAAAAGAATTTGAAGAATCAAAGTATCACAACCTGTTTTATTAATGAAAACCATGTATAATGAACATGATCCTCACTTACAATTCTGGAGCGAAAATACCGTTAAGAAATTATGAACCAAAAACACACTCAAGACAACCATTGTAGTTGTTCATCTCTAACTACAAACAAGATTTTTTTTCATAATCTTCGGTCTTGGGACGCAATCATTATTTGTCAATGACTACAATGCCTCATGATGCTTCTATAACGGTGGACCGTCCATTCTATAAAATCATAAATAATTTATATGTCAGTACATATAAATGAATTAGCAAAAGGATAATAGCATATGTATTCATGTTAAAGCAAATAAACTTATATACTTTTACCTGTACCTTGGAACATGTCTTTATGCAAATTCTTATATAGTCGACAAAGAAAAGCCATTGAGGAAATATTAATTGGTTTTTTTCTTGTATAATTCGAGCAACAGTTTAGTTATTTCAAGTTAATTGAGATTTTTTTGGTTGTTGGTATATACCCAACTAATTAACTCTGAACACTATTGTACTCTGCTTGAAAAAAAATACTATTCTGCTCAAGAATAAGTGATACACATACATATATGAAAGTCTTAGTCGTAACCTATAGAACACATCCTATTGAAGGAATTAATTAGTGTGCTAATCTCCAAATTATAGGCTTAGCAAAGAAAAGAGAAAAAGACGAAACCTTCAGTACTGGTTGTCTACACCACATACAACTAATATGACTATATGACACTACAATTGCAATATACATAAAACTAATATGACTATATGACACTATAGTCCAACTGAGAAGCTCAAGTGCGCCACAAAAATGTGGTGTGTTGGTTCTTCAAGCTAGTGGAGTTGGAGTTCATGGTCGCATCGTTCCTCTTTGATATTAATCACATTTTCAAAGTTCCCTACCACAGAAAAACAGTGAGAAATTAATCATTTGGTTGCATACCTTCCGACAGCTCTTTCCACAAGTTGCAAACACACATCAACAGATGGTTCCTGCGAGACGTAGACAATATACTAAAAGATGAACAAGTACACAAACGGACTTACTGGGGCGTCACATGAGGTCCTTGTTGTACATGGTCCATTGAGGAGGCAAAACATTGTGGCTCCTAAGGTAATCAAATCCCTGCATATGCATAAATTTTGAGTGAAATGAAATATCTGTAGAGTTTGTTCTCCTGTGACTGGCAATGTGGGCAGTAATTAATTGTAAGGAATAATACGTACCAAGCTGGGGTCTCTTTGGAGCAGACTGCACATTACGGAGATGCTTTATATTGTACACTTCTGCTAGCTGATAACAGATGGGGGTAATATTAGATTTTCGTGTGAACTGATTAAACTGTAGAACTCCTCAAGGATTTCACCACTGCAGTACTTGAGAACTCGCAGGGACGCTTTATCCTTTGCCCGTTCGCCTGGCTGCTACAGGGAAACAAGATGCATGATTTCTCCAAGATGTGCATGTATCATAGAAGAAAAAAAAGATTAGAGGCGGGAGATCCTTGAGCGAAGGTGTCACTGCCCAGATGTGAGAGAAGTCTACCGGCGGCGGCGTGTCCCTAGTGGCTCGCCGACCGCGGCGTACGAGCAGAGGCGATGGTTCTCATGGCCGTGCTCCAGCATCCCCGAACAGAAAGCTGCTGCCGGCAGGCCCGCCTCCTGCCCTCCCTTGCTCCCGCAACCCACATGCCCTCCCTCACCTGAATCCACTTCTTGGTTCGAGCGCTCATCACCAAGGACAAGAGGAAAATGCCCATGGTGGAGAGTCCGGTCGTATAGACGGCGCTCCAGATCCGGCCGTGGGATGTGGATCCACCATCGGCCGCTAAATATAGGGGTAGGGCTGCGCGTGGCACTTGATCCGGGCGTAGCTAGCCTGGCCTGTGCAGGGCGCTGCTCCTGCGGGATCTTTACAGCGGCGATGGGATGCCCTCTCCGGCGGCGCTGAATCGAGGGGAGAGGGATGCCAAGTACTCTCAAACCGAAGAGATATTTTTTAGGAATCCAAAGAGATATTTGACCACACGAGCAACTGAAAATTAGGAGGTTTTGCGATCTAAGTTAGACGTGCGTTCGGCTCATCGTACTAATAACAACCGTGCATTGTTGGGTGCCGGTCGTTATTGGCCTAATATCTAGTAATGGAAGTTGCGTCCCCCTCCATGCCGGTGCAGTATAGTCATCTCACCGAACCTCTAGTTGGGGCCAAACGGGAGAAGTTTTATGTTTACTAGTTTATTGGTCCCCTTTGCATTTTGCGCCAAGTTTTGACCTTTGATTTAACTAATAAATTGGTAATGCATGTAAACAAAAATGTTGTGTAAGTCATCTTACGAAAACCAAATAATCCCAAAACACTTAGGCACGGTGCATTAACTCCCTCCTTGTTTCTTATTTTGTGACATATCAACCAATGAGAGATGTGGGCCATGCATGCTTTTAATGACTTGAGACTACCAAACATGACATACAGTGTATAGTTCATTGCATGTAATCCTATTAGTACTCTAGTTAGCAAAAAAACATTAAGTTCTCTCGCCGATAGGAATAAAACACCATGTATTTATTTAGAGAGGGAGTAGTACTTTTTTTGTGACATGCATTACTAGATATTGCTAGTCAAATACTAAAATCCAGATGGACTTGGTAGTACTCCTAAATCCAGACGGTGGTGCTACTATTACTAGTAGTAGTACTACCAATGTAGTAGTAGGAGTACTAGCACTGTACTACCCCTTGGTCAAATTATTACGTGCTGCTCCTCACAATGAAGTGACAAGACCCTGGGCCGAAGATGACACCTAAGTATAGGCGCCGTGTTCAGCATACATAGTTAGCCTCATCGTCTGCAGTCACTATCATCATGGCTGTAGAGCTAGCCTGCTTACAACTAGGCCTGTTCGACATAATTTCTCGTGCGTACATGCCCGTGCACTGCACGGAACACCAAGATTGAGGGTGGACGGCTCCGGCAGCGGCCATCGCGGCAGATTTTCCCACGTCCTTCTAGATGTGGTGGGGAGGAGATAAGGCTGATTGTGAGAGACAAGGAGTTGTTTGTAAATAGGGAACAAGTGCGGGCATCTTTTTGCAAAAATGGAGAAGCTTGGTTTGTTTGTGTCAGATCTAGATCCAACGGCTATTGGTGAAAGATGGGAGGCACAACATCATCACCAACTCAGGACCTGTTTGATTCGCAGGATTTTGAAAACGCAGGAATAAGACACGACAATATTACAAGTTTCAAACTGATATTACAAATGTTAGGAGTAATGTTGCACCTACGAAGAGGGAATTACTAGGAAGTTTACGTAAGAACTTTCGTTACTTTAGGTGGATGCAGCATTATCGTACAAACTAAAATCCACCGTCCTAACAAGTCACTAATGGGAAAATAAGTTTTCGAATCTCTGGCCACTTGATGTTTCAAAAACAAATTCAGCTTCTGTGGAGACTTTGTCATTTAGGCTTAGATGCTTGCGATGATCAGCACGCCATTCATTGTTACGCCAGAGAACGCCAAACCTCATTACCTTGAGCACACTTGCCTCCAGAACAAAGATCCTGGCCAATTTAATCTCAGATGTGCCGCCTGGGTAGTCGATCAAATCAATTTCTGTAAGATGGAGATCAAGGCATTAGATGAGATTGTTATAGTGCAGCACATTTTTCACTTTCGGGCCTTTTCTTATCTGCAAAAGAAGAGAACATATTAGAGCAGCTGGTTGCATAAGATTGTCGTGTCATCAAGAGGTACCAATATCATTCGCTCATATGATAGGGTTGGCTGGCTAGTGATATTTTCTCTTTGCCAGATCCTACGTTGCCGGAGCCTGTTGCCGTCCGTGGCGGACGGCAAATACCTTTGCCATCCGCCATTCATGCCTTTGCCGTCCGCCGTGTCAGACGGCAAAGTAGTCGATTCCTGTAGTGTAAGTACCATATTCCCTTACGCCATCGTAGGCGCAAGCACTCCCCCCCCCTCCTAAGTATGATTATCTCTTACTAGCCATCAGGAACACACGTATTGTCTCCTTCCATCCATACGTCAATCTCGATATCTCTCGGGGCATCTTCTATCGCGCACACACCTTGTCACTCGATCTCCCACCCATGTAGTCCCATCACAATCTCCAGGGGATCTCTCGATGACAAACATACACTCTCTCCTCCCCATGTCTGCATTTTCTCCGTACGTCTCTCTCGACCTCTCTCCCTTGTTTGTCAGACCCCTCTTGGCCACGTGCTAGGGGTCTTGCTCTCTCGGTTACAAAGCACCACACACTATCTCCTCACCTTGCCTCTGTTGTTGAAGATGCATGTGTGATATGTTTGCATAAGACATGCATGCTTTTTCTCTACTTTATCGTGTGTTGTCCATGTCTCTTTCACACACGCACACACACTTGTTTCTCTCTCTCTCTCTCTCTCTATGTTTCCTCTCATTTAACTAGGAGCACGTGAAGAGCTTGGGCATTTGTTGCCTTCCACTATGTGGCCGATGCCATATTTCGTAAAAGTATGCCACATAATACGCATCGATGTCAAATCAAAAGATTTTGGCACCGCTCTCGTGATGTGAGAGAGTTGGCACCATTGTGCACACAGACCCACATGTATAAACAAATCAATCAAACCAACTACACCAGCCTCTCTCACTCTCCCAAACAAGTGTTTTTTTATTGCCTCAGTCCTCTCTCTCTCCCACGCAGTGTTTTTTCATTGCGTGAGTTAATTTGGCACTGGAGCAAAGTAGGTGATCCAAATTGGGGCACCAGGTGGGCAATGGAGGGGCATCGATGCCAAATGCATCACAAGTGAATTTGGCACATGTTTTGGCCTACATAGCCCACTTTTGTACTCTCTCCGTCTCAAAATTCTTGTCTTAAATTTGTCTAAATACGGATATATCTAGTTACATTTTAGTGTTAGATACATCCGTATCTAAACAAATGTAAGACAAGAATTTTGGGACAGAGGGAATACTACCTCGTATTTAGTATAAAATTTTGACCATAGATTTACCTAAGAAAACGCCAATGCATGTCACTAAAAATTACACCATTTGAAATTATGATCAAATATGAATGCAACGATATAGTTCTTAGTGCCATGCATTAACATTTTGTCAGTTAAATCTATGGTCAAGTTTTGATACTACAAAATTGGAAGAGTAAACCAGGACGGAGGTAGTACTTGCTCTTAGGGTAACCATAGAGTTACTGGAGTAGTCTAAGTTACTTTCCACTATGACTAGCCTAGGCTACTATAGTAGTACAGCATAAAAACGATGCAGGTGATCACGTGAGAAAAAATACTAAAAACATTTCTTTCGGTGCAGTGCGTAGATGCAGTTTTGAACACTACACTTGTCATCGTAATTTGGGAAAATTACGAAAAAATGGAGCTACGTTATGATTACCATTTACTTATAGGAAAGAAGTTTCACCTCGATGAGTAGCTTCTCCGTGCACGGAAAGCATGTAAGGAATCCAACAACTTGATCCAGATTGGGGCCGATAGATTTTAGTGCTAAGATCTTCACTGTGCGCATGGACTGGGTCAAGCTTGTGGGAATCATTTTCTGGAAGACGGTCATAAATACATCAAGAAGAAATTTAAAAATGTGAATTTCAAGAAGACGGAGAAAAAGATGAGTGTTGTACCTGAATGATTACAGATCCAATAAAGAGTTCGGAGAATTTGGCAGACGAGTACACCAACATTGTCAATTTTGGCGCGTCAATGACCCTAATTTTTGTTGGACCTTCTAGATCCGGTACAAGCAATCTCTCAAGGAAAGGCACATTCTCAATGACCATAACGTGGAACAGCTAGAGTGATCTCTTCCCAATTGATGTCTTGTTGCGGGGCCAGCAAGACACATAAATCCATCGGAGATTCGTCAAGGCGACGTGGAGGCTAATGAACCCGTGGATCTTCTCAAGACGAAGGTACTCGAGCGCAGTACAGCTCCGGAGCAGGTGCTCCATAGCCTTCTTTGAGATGACAATGTCGAAGAGGTCGAGCTGCTTGAGTTGAGGGAGAAGAAGGGCTGGCGCGACATTAATCTGGGGAAGATAGCAGGAGCTGAAGCTGGCGTGGCGTAGCGTTGGCGTGAGGCGGAGCGAGGACGGTGGCAGAGAGCGACATCGTCCAGCTTCAAAGCTGAGATCCTCGAGCTGATCTAGGGCGGGGGATAAGAACCACTCGTCGAACTTAGGTTGGACCTTGCAGTTGGTACTGAACATGCGGATGTCAAGGCGTCTGGCTGGCCCAGGGTGTGATGAAAGGATCTTGGAGACTGCGGCCATGCGTTTGCAATCCCCATCGCAGAGGCAGCTGTCGACGGTGAGGTTGAGGGGGACGCAGCGCCAGAGGGGGTGCCACCACCGGGAGAGCAAGGCGGTCCGCACGGTAGATTTGGTGGGGAGGAGGCCGATGATGACGAGCAGCATGTCATCTGGGAGGCTGGTGATGAAGTCTAGGCTCGCCGGTTGCGGTTTTGGCTCGAGCCGCCTCCGCTTGTTGGCTGCCTCGCCGTCCATCTCAACCGGCGGCGACGCCGGTGTACACGTGTGCTGGTGTGTGTTGTGTGCTGGGTGTGTGCGAGTGCGTCCTTCTGTGCATGCCGCCGCGCAGTGGTGAATTGTGCGCGAGTGCGTCCTTCGCGCGCAAGAAGTTTGTCCTCAATGCGCCCTCAATTTACTAGCGTGTGGGGTGCTACCCCGAGTGGTTTCAACTTTGTTTACTTCACCGCGTGTCAGATGGGCCTCTAGTTTACTTATTTTCACCCACTTCCACATGGCCCAGCACACGAAGATACAGAACACGAGCTGACAAGGCAGCATGTGGATTGGTTGACCGGTCAACTAAACAGTATACGGAGCTATACGCTGACACAGTGAGCGTATAATCCATCGGTATAGAGAGTTCGAGTGAGAGGGGAGGCCCGTGAGAGATAGGAGAGAGAGAGAGAGAGAGAAAGAGCTACTCCCTCTGTTCGATAATGTAGTTCCAACATTTTTTTTAAGTCAAACTTTTGAAACTTTGACCAAGTTTATAAAGAACTTACTTATATCTACAATACCAAAGATAAATGATAGTATGAGGTAAGTACATGTTGTGATGAATCTAATGATCGTTCCAGCTATAAATGTTTTTCTCCACATATACCTGGTAAACTTTTCTGAGGTTTGACTTTTCAAAACATCCATATGCTTATGGACATGACAGAGTCCCTAACTAGAGAGAGAGAGAGAGAGAGAGAGTGAAAAAAGTGTGTGTGCGTGTGTGAAAGAGACATGGACAACACACGATAAAAGTAGAGAAAAAGCATGCATGTCTTATGCAAACATATCACACATGCATCTTCGACAATAGAGGCAAGCTGAGGAGATAGTGTGTGGTTCTTTGTAACCGAGAAAGCAAGACCCCTAGCACGTGGCCAAGAGGGGTCTGACAAACAAGGGAGAGAGGTCGAGAGAGACGTACGGAGAAAATGCAGACATGGGGAGGAGAGAGTGTATGTTTCTCATAGAGAGATCCCTTGGAGATCGTGATGGGATACATGAGTGGGAGATCGAGTGACAAGGTGTGTGCGCGATAGAAGATGCCCCGAGAGATATCGAGATAGGCGTATGGATGGAAGGAGACAATACATGTGTTCCTGATGGCTAGTAAGAGATAATCATACTTAGGAGGGGGGGAGTGCTTGCGCCTATGATGGAGTAAGGGAATATGGTACTTACACTACAGGAATCTGCTACTTTGCCGTCTGCCATGGCGGACGGCAAAGGCATGAATGGCGGACGGCAAAGGTCTTTGTCGTCCGCCGCGGACGACAACAGGCTCCGGCAACGTAAGATCCGGCAAAGAGCTACTTTGCCATCTGCTTTTGGCGGCTAACGGCAAAGGAGCCTTTGCCCTCAGCAGCGGACGGCAAAGAAAGCAGACGACAAAATTTGCATTGTTAGTCCGTTAGTTTGCTAACGGCAGGCCTTTGCCGTCCGCAGCTAACGGCAAAATTTGTCCTACCTTTGCCATCCGTTGTATGATGTCATCTAGACGTCACTACACGGCAGGCCATTGCCGTCCGCCGCTGAAGGCAAAATTGTTTAGTTTACTCTTTGCCGTCTGCCACTGTAGGCAAACTGACCAAATGGGTCAGCTCCCAGCAAGCACAGTTGGCTGCCACGTGGCTCCTTTGTCGTCCGCGGCCGATGGCAAAGAGCTCGTTGCCGTCGGTGGCAGACGGCAAAGAGCCTTTATATTGGCTCTTTTTCTTCTGTTTTTTTTAAATCCAACAATTTTCATAGCAAATATATATGACATATATAGATATATTTCACAGGGATATTTAATAGCAAACATATCACATATCCAGCACATAAGTTTCATCATACATACATATATAGTTCCATCCATTCATACATAGCAAGTTGCACATACACATAAGTTTCAACCATTAGGAAGTTGCACATACATATTACAATGCAAAGTTTCATCAAGATAGAAAGTTCCATCGTAGTAAGCTAGAAGAATACTAGAAGAGAATGAAATAGAAAACAAGCACTCCATCATAGCAAGCTAGCTTCCGAGAAGTGAATGAAATCTGCAAAATGGCAAATAAAAAAGTTAGGAAAAGGTGACTAGAAGAAGAAGACTAGAAGAAGAAGCACGCCATCGTTTGTGAGGTAACTTAGGTGAAATGGATCATTTATGAGCTAACTTAGGTAAAATGCTTCATTTTAGAGCTAACGTAGGTAAGATGGGTCATTTTGGAGCTAACGTAGGTAAAATGGGTCATTTTGGAGCTAACGTGGGTAAAATGGGTCATTTTAGAGCTAACGTAGGCAAAATGGATCATTTTGGAGATAATCTAGGTAAAATGGATCATTTTGGAGATAATCTAGGTAAAACGGGTCATTTTAAAGCTAACTTTGGTAAAATGGATCATTTATGAGCTAACTAAGGTAAAGTGGGTCATTTTAGAGCTAACTTAGGTAAAATGGATCGTTTATGAGCTAACTAAGCTAATTATGCCGTTTTTTACATAAGTAAGCTAAGTACATGTCATTATTGAGCAAACCTAGTTAACTAAGCATATTATGCCATTTTTACATAAGTAAACCTAATTATGCTATTTTTTACATAAGTAAGCTAAGTACATGTCATTCTGGAGGAAAAGAAGCTAACTCTAAGTCATTAAGGTAAGCATATTGGAGGAAATAAAGCTAAGTATAGGTCTTTATGCATTTGTTAGGCAAAAAACTAAAGAAACTTACCGTGATCATGGAGGTGTAGGAGCGGGCAGGCTCGTGCCAGTAGCTGGAGAAGGATCGTGTGATGCTTGTCTGGAGTTACGCTGCACCAAAGATCATTTCCAATGTTTCGTTAGCATGATGACACTCAAATGTTAAGACTAACGTCCATTCAAATTGAACTCACCGTGATCTCAGGAGCAATCTTTGGATCAATGGCTATGGAGCCACGGGACCTCCCGCCACCTGATATGATCACCTGCTCTGGATCAATGGGAATCTGGCTCAGGTTAAAGTCCTCCCCTTTCCTCGCCTTCCCCTTGACTTTCTTGTAAGAGGCAGTGTGGGCCATGGCATACAGGTCGTATCCCTCTAGCACCTTATCCGTCTTATTGTAGCATGCCTGAAAGAGAGAAACAAAGTAAATTAGTAATTAAAGGGCTCAAGCTAGCATGATGAATGAATTGCATTAATTATGAAGCAAACCACATACCCAGTTCCGCCCGAACTGATATAAGCTGGAGCTACCTTGATGGTGTGGCACACCTTCAATTTGGGCACGTTTGTCCTTGGCCTCAGTCGGCTCCCCTTCCATCTTTCAACACCTGCCATGACAAAGAGTATACAAAATTAGTAAAATAAAAAAACGACATGAATAATAATATGTATATCACTTAAGTGTATCATCATCAAGTACAACATAAAAAAATTGAATACCTGACACTACTAATAATATCGATCAGTATCATCAATAACATAATCATCATCATCACTATAATCAATGATGGGCTCATAGGGTTCAGTGGCATCAACATGTGGAAGGCCACCTTGACGTAATCGGTCAAGCATTGATAGGTCATCCGCAGCAGTAACCTCTTCTTGTTCCGGCTCTTCTTGTTCCTCCTCTAGGGTGATGTCGGATTCACTGTCGTTGTCTACTTCAATGTTTTGGGGTGATGTATAGCGGTTCTTGAAACGCTTTTTGGAAATACGTGTCTCTTGGAAGAATTCTCCTTCATATGTGTCTGGGTTAATGTGAGGTTCATAATCCTCTTCCTTTGGGGGAGAAAGTCTAGCACGTGGAGGCACTTCATAAACGACATCCCAACCTTTCTGATTTGGATTAGTTTGGCGGGCCCACGGTAGATAGAATACTTGGGTCACCTGTTGAGCCGTAATATAGACATCAGGAACATCTAAATGGGTGTTTGGTTGATTTCAACTAGCCCTATATGTTCATGAGTCCTTCTAGTCTCCTTCGGCTGAAACCAATAACATTTGAAGACCCCGACATTCGGTGGGTTTTCACCATAGAATAGAAGTTCATAAATTGCTTCAACTCTCCCATAATACTCGGCACCTCCTTCGCCGATAGCAGATACACAAAAATTTGTAGACTTCCGGTCGGCCATGGATAGCCCTTTGCCATAGGTACGAAAACGATACCCGTTGTTGTCGTATTTGTCAAATGAACGGACCTTATAGTCAAAACCATTAGCGACTTGTCTCAGTTCGGCGTCCATAGACTCTGAATTAGCCTACAAGTTTAATTTGAAAGGATTGTTGCATTACACACAAATTAGCGAATGAAATAAAATTGTCTAACAGAAATTACCGTTTGTTTGAACCAAGAGATGAAACCGGGATAGCCGCCTCCTTGCTTTGCGACGGAATCCTTTTGGATCACTGCTCCATACGAGAATATGGCGATGTATCGACTGTATGAAATATCTAGGAATAAGAGCAGTTCAAAGGAAATAGAAGTTGCAAAACAATGTACCGAGAACTTACTCGATGTACGGCCGCACTTCTATCAGGTTGTTGAAGATATACAATGAAATGGTCAGCCATTCTTTGTTACCCAAGATACTGGATTTGAAACACTGGCTGGTGCGAGATTCCCTTTGAATAGGCTGAGGTCAGATCCACCCTTTTTAGGGTCGTCAGCATTGTACCGAGGCTTCGGATTATGCAAATGACGATTTTTGGCTTCGTAGTGTGCTGTCACGAAGTTTGCCGCCTCCTCAATGATGAATGCCTCAGCCATCGATGCTTCAATTCTACATTTATTTTTACATTTTTCTAGAACCGTCTTCTGCATCCTCTCAGTTGGGTAGCACCAACAATTTTGCATGCCCCCCCAATCTTGCCTCGGTCAGGAGATGCAAAATCAAATGCTGCATTGGATTAAACAAGCCAGGTGGAAAGATCTTCTCTAACTTGCAGATCAAATTCGGCGCCAACTCTTCCATTTCTTCTAGCACGCCAGGCGATAGTTCTTTCGCACAAAGAACACGGAAGAAATAGGTGAGTTCTGCCAGTACTAGCCATTCATCCTCAGGGATGAAGCCACGCAACATCACCGGCATTACCCGCTCAATCCATATGTGCCAATCATGACTCTTGAGACCAAATATCTTCAATTTATCAAGACTCGCTCCCCTCTTTAGATTCGCTGCATACCCATTTGGGAACATCAACTGCATTTTCACCCACAAATAATTTCCCTCATAGATGGCCTTCCAAGATTGAACCATGCCTTTGGCTTCATCCAGTTCTTCTTTCCTTTTGGTTCTTTCATGTTTTGTAACGGCCTATCACATAGCGCCACCAGATCGACTCTAGCCTTAGTATTATCCTTTGACTTCCCATCTATGCCGAACAATGTACAAAAAAGTGCCTCGGCGATATTCTTCTCAGTGTGCATCACGTCGATGTTGTGTGGGCAAAGGAGGTCTTTGAAGTAAGGCAGATCCCATAAGCATGTTTTGTGAGTCCAAGCATGCTTAGAATTATACCCCTTGAAGTACCCTGAACGCTCTAGATCTGGCTCGAGAGCGTTTAACTGATCCAGGGTCTGTTGGCCTGTCAACGCAGGTGGTGCCGAGTTTTTGACAGCTCTACCTCTGATGAAGTTCTTCTTGTCCTTCCTGAACTTATGGCGAGGATCCAGGAACTGTCTATGCTTGTCGAAGCAAGAAAACTTGCGACCGGCTTGAAGCCAACAAAACTCAAGAGCTTCCTTGCATGTGGGGCACGGGAACCTTCCATGCACACACCAGCCAACGAATAGCTCATACGCCGGCAAGTCATGCAACGAGTACATGTACCAGACACGCATTATGAAGTTACGTTTTCTATAGGCATCGTATGTCTTGAACCCATTATCCTAGGCTTCTTGCAATTCGTCCTTAAGCGGCTGCATGTACACATTCATATTTTTCCCCGGATAGTTGGGCCCTGGAATTATCAACGTCAGGAAAATGTTCTTTCTTTGCATAATTTGTCCGGGGGGAGATTGAGTGAAAAGACAAATACAGGCCAACAACTGTATTGGGTTGCCGTCGTACCAAACACACTGAACCCATCCGTGCTGATGCCGACTCGAGGATGCCTCGGATCTGCCGCTTTGTCAGCATGTAATTCATCAAACTTTTTCCACGCAACACCATCCGATGTGTGTACCATCATCAGATTCCCATCTGCATCTAGTTCGGTTCTTTTGCCTGTTTTGTGCCATGTCATCTGTCTGGCCGTCTCTTCGACCATGAAAACACGTTGAAGTCTTGGTACGATTGGCATATACCGAAGAACACTAACGGGGATTTTGGTCTGTGTCTTCTCACCCATACCATTGTCTACCACAATATACCCGGAAGACTTCCAAATGGGACAATAGTTCAAGTCCGCATAGTCAAGCATACATAAGGCACATCCTTTCTCACAGGCATGTATCTTCTCATAGGGCATCTTCAGTGCACGGAGGATTTTGTCCGACTGGTACAGGTTTGCAGGCATTACATGGCCTTTGGGTAGAAAGCGTCCAAATACTGTCATAATTGCATCGTAGCATTCTCTGCCCAAGTTGAACTGAGCCTTCAGAGGCATTACTTGTGAGATGGAATCCAACTGACAAAGCTCAGTGTGCTCGTGGAGCGGACGTTTTGAAGACTCCAACATTTCATTGAAGGCCTTTGCAGATTCCTCCATCTCCTCGTTCGAATCCTGAGCATCATCATAGTCTTGCACCATGTTTTCCATCCCGGTACCATGCTCGTCGCTACGACGACGATCCACCTCAGCTCGGTCACATTGGGCAGACTCACCATGAAATGTCCCCATCGTATAATCGGGCGTAAAACCACTCTTGTGTAGGTGTTTGCCCATTTCAGCCTCTGTCTTCTTTTCCCAACTGCCGCACCGGAAACAGGGGCACCAGGTTTTCCTCTGGACATTTGCAAATGCGGCTTGCACAAACCCCTTGGTTTTTGTGAACCATTCAGGGCTCCATTTGTTCTGACCAGTGTGACCGGTATACATCCATGCACGATCACTCATCTTGACTTTCAGAGCTACTGGACACACAACAATTATATATATAATTCACCATGTATATATTCATCAGTTGATCTACTTTGTCAATTTTATTACGTTCATGCAACCTACACTCTAATAGGTAATGATAGGTCCTAATCCCACCCGAGTATGTGTAGATTGGGTTCATTTTCCCATGATATGCTCCGGATCCGACGCAAAATTTTGGCAGCACCTCCCCGCTGTTCAACTGATACACGTCTCTGCAATAAACAGAGAGGATGTGTACCCGGAGAACAACAAGGGAGGCACTAACGAAATTTATGCGTCGGATCCGGAGCAAAGCATATGGGAAAATGACCCCAATCTACACATACTCGGGCTTTCCATGGATAGCATTGGACAATTCGAAAGAATCAAGGTTATAAATATGCAAATGCATGCATATTTATAACTATGACGCTTTCGAACGAGAGACACATATTGGTTACACATACTGATGATTCAAGACACATATATAGCTAGCTATCAAATTTCATCGGCATGAACACCGGAACAGAGCAAATAATTAATGGGGGATGAGGACATGTCATTTGTGCTCACCCACGAACGAAGGGGCAGAGCTCGTCAAACGCACGACGAGGTCGTCGAACACCAAACCTCACAGCGATGAAACAACTGCACATTTAAATCTACCCGATCAACACAATTATATATGATGTTTTTCATAACAAAATCCAAAAATATATGACCTAACTAATAATTCACAAATATATGACCCCTCGGCCTCTGTAAGGCCAAAGAACACCTTTTCTGGAGGTGTCGGGGGTCGGGGTGTCATGTCGGTGTCGGGGTGCCTTGTCGGGGTTGGGGTGTTGTTTCGGGGTCGGGGGGTCGGGTGTTGGGGTGTCTGGGTGTCGTCTCGG
>NC_041383.1:813722048-813733380 GCF_002162155.2 Triticum dicoccoides | reverse complement strand
AACGGGCGGGGGGTGGCGTTCGTTAGTTACTCTGCTCTTTGCCGTCCGCCGCTCTTTGTCGTCCGCCTTTATCTCTCTTTGTCGTCTGCTAGCAAGCGACAAAAGAGGTGGGGCGTTAAGTTTTTTCTAAACAGGCGGGGGGTGGGGGCCACCTCTCTCTTTGCCGAGAGTCAGCTGACGGCAAAGATTCTTTGCCATCAGTTGGCTGACGGCAAAGATTCTTTGCCATCAGCTGGCTGACGGCAAAGAGTCGGCCGATGGCAAAGAGCTTCTTTGCCGTCTGCCGTTTCTTTGCCATCTGCTTTTCGGTAGCTGATGGCAAAGAGCTTCTTTGCCGTCCGCTAGCGGATGTCAAAGAGCTGGCAGATGGCAAAGTAGCTGATTCCAGTAATGTTAAGGGGGTGCGTGTCACATGGAGAGAGAACAAGGGCGGAGAGTGTTGGATGGGTCTATATGTATAGCGCGACCGAGACATGTGTATGTGTGAACCAGGGAGATATAAGGCCAGTTTGGCTTGCATCCTGAGCATCTTTTGCATGGCCTGGGGTTGTGGCTGGATTTCATGCACGCTTGTTTGGTTGCTACCCTGCATAAAATAAAGCCCGCCTGGCCTGGGTTCCCTTGCACTTTAATTAGCCTGGCTGAACTCCAGACACTGCAAGTAGCCTGGCCCAGGCGACCGATTTCAAACCCCTGGCCGTGCCTGATCGTGCGGCCACGAGGCTAACAGCAACATGGATGGATATTAGCATTAAATAATTGATGCATGGATTGATTGATGGGACGTTGATGCTTTGCCTGGCCCAGGCATGAACCAAACGCTTCAGCACCACACAAGCCTGGCCAGGCAGAAATATTTTACATCTCACGTCCACACCAGGCAGTACCGGCAATCAAGGCATGAGGGTCGGGTCCAAACTGACCAATAAAGTTTGAGAGATTGAGGAGCCCTGATAAGGCTGATAGCTGACAGGGGGAAAGAGTATTTCATCTGCTCGATAGTCCAGTGCATGTAAATTTTTAGAAGTCAAACTTTGGAAACTTTGATCAGGTTTACGCAAATGTTATTTATATCTACAATACCAAAGATACATCATACAAAACTACATCTCATGGTGAATCTAATGGTATATGTTTGCCGTACTAGATGCAATTCTTTTTCTCCACGTACATGGTCAAACTTTGTGATGTTTGACTTTTCAATAAATCTATATGCTATGGACAGAGGAGAGTGCCTCAGTCGAGACAGATCAAGTGCATGTGAAGGAGAATGAGTAAGTGTGCAAAAAGAGTATGTGTGTGAAAGATAAAGTGACAACAAATGATAAATTAGAGACAGTGTGTGTTTTTTCGTTTCTTATGCGAACATATCACGCATGCGTCTCCCAGATGGAAAAGCGAGGCGAGAGATATACGAAGATAGCTAGTGTGTGATTGTTTGCAACGGAGAGAGACACCCATGTAGCACATGTCCAATAGAGGTCTGGCCAACAAGGAAAAAAGGTCGAGAGGGACACATGGATGGCAGACGCATGGGGAGGGAGAGAGGGTGTGTTTGTGATAGAGAGATCCCCTCGAGATCGTGAGGGGACTATATGGGTGGGAGATCGAGGGAGTGCGTGCACGATAGAAAGATGCCCCGAGAAAAATCGAGATAGACCATGCACATGCTTGTGATGGAGACTAAGATTAACTAGTCATATACATATAGGGGGGACTGCGTGTGCCTACAATTGAGTGAGAGACCATCATACTTGGCTAGCTGGGCATGAGATTCTGTGTGTGTGCGTGTGAGATGGAGATAGAACGAGGGAGAGAGATAGAGTTTTAGATGGGCTCCGAGACGACATAGTGGTGCGTGAGAGAGTTACGGGCAAAGAGCCAAGGAATTTGTGTGCGTACGATGAGTGCACCCAAGATATCTAGCTTGGACTAGGTAGAGTATCATACATAGTGTGCGAGAGAGACCTATAGATGGTGTATATATGCATGAAAACTAGAAAGACCCCCCCCCCCACACACACACACAAAGAGAGAGAGGGAGAGAGAGATGGAGAGAAAGGGAGAGGGACCAACAAGGTTTTTGTGTCGGATGCGTGCGACAGAATTGAAGATTGTCGGCGAGAGAGAGAGAGAGGGAGGGAGAGAGAGAGAGAGAGAGAGAGAGAATAGCAGTCCGGGAGAGGGGGAGGTCGCGTTTTATGCATCAAAGACTGATATAAACCATGTTTCAATATAAACTTGCATTCAAATATTTAAATTGGAGAACATGTTGTTTGCAATCCACACATGAACGGATATATGCGTATATCAAACAAGTTCATTAATTTGACATTCAACATGTTCATGGAGTACTATAATACTGTACAACATGCTACTGAGGTGTTCAATTCTGGATTTAGTTCACTATTTTGACCTACTGAACGAGCTATTTCATTGAATCGAGATATTTCATTTTGGGTTTGATTCGCGTTTTTGAGTGGGTCAACTATTTGTCATATAGTAAATCG
Organism: Triticum dicoccoides; assembly: GCF_002162155.2. Taxonomy (NCBI): domain Eukaryota; kingdom Viridiplantae; phylum Streptophyta; class Magnoliopsida; order Poales; family Poaceae; genus Triticum; species Triticum dicoccoides. The sequence continues at coordinate 813,730,870 of NC_041383.1, read as the reverse complement.
CTAGCAATGAGCATGTAAAAACACATTACTCCCGAGCATCACCTCTCCATCTAAAAAAGAAGTGGCAAGCTAATATTTCAAAATTTGATTTGAATCGACTTGGTAAGGTAGACGTGGATGCTCGTTCTCCCAAAATTTGAACGAAAACATCCTCTCTACTCAGTGGAATTCACCCGAGCAAATAAATGGGAGACGCGAAATTACCGTCCTATGTAGGTCACGCATCAATTGGCCCGTTGAACATCGAGGGTAGGTTCGTAACTTCATCCAAGCGCGTCTTCTCCTCGTCCGAAATGACATGTGCCGAATAATTCATAAACCATGGTCGGCAAAACACGCTCTCCTCGCCTGAAATAGCTCGCGCCCACTATTTCAAAACACGCTCTCCTCGCCCCAAATTGCTTGCGCACACTATAGTTCAAAACACGCCCTCCTCTCCCGAAATCGCTCCCGCCAACTATTTGGGGAGAAGCAAAGTTACTCTACTATCCCCGACCCTCAGTACTTAGACCCAACCCGAGAAGCCTATAGGCAAGGGTAGAACTGTAACTCCCCCTCACATTTCAGACAAATGTGTCCGTAAGACATGGTTCCACTCCCCTCCCAATCCCCCCTGGCCCCCCATTCATACCTCGTGGGCGCCAAATCACCTTCTCCCTGGGAAGCTCCCTTCTCCCGAGCCGCGAAACCTCAGCCCCACCTCCATGGCGCCCCCCACCGCACCAATTTCACAGCCGCTCACTACTAGAGAAAAGCTTATTAGTGGCGTTGGTTTTTTACATACAAGTAGCGCGGGCACCCGCGCTACTGCTAGGGCGCTACAACTACTATTTAGCAGTAGCGCGTTTCTGAACAAGCGCTGCAGCTAAAATACTTATTAGTAGTGCTGGTTCCTCCACCAGCGCTACTACTATCAGCACGTAGTAGGAGCGCCCTATTTTCTCCCCACGCTACAACTAGGCAAATAGAAATAAAAAATAAAAAAAGCAGTCAGGTGCAATATTCATGGAAATCAAGACAAGTCCAGTGCAAAGAAACTAAGTTCACAGAACCATCTCACAAACATTAACAACAGTACCATATTTAACATAACCACACAATCTCACAAACTCATATACTAGTCAACAATGCATGGATAGATCATAGTTGATAAGTCTACTAGGTAGTCATACTAGCATATATATGGTTCAACAGCCACACGCATGCATATGAAGTTCTAGATGATGTCGGACGACCATCATTGTCGGTGTCAAAACCGGAAGATCTCGGGTAGGGGGTCCTGAACTGTGCGTCTAGGCGTATGGTAACAGGAGACAAGGGACACGATGTTTTTACCCTGGTTCGGGCCCTCCCGATGGAGGTAAAACCCTACTCCTGCTTGATTAATATTGATGATATGGGTAGTACAAGAGTAGATCTACCACGAGATCGGAGTGGCTAAACCCTAGAAGCTAGCCTATGGTATGATTGTTGTTCGTCCTACGGACTAAAACTCTCCGGTTTATATAGACACCAGAGAGGGCTAGGGTTACACAGAGTCGGTTACAATGGGAGGATATCTTCATATCGTATCGCCAAGCTTGCCTTCCACGCCAAGGAAAGTCCCATCCGGACACGGGACGGAGTCTTCAATATTGTATCTTCATAGTCCGGGAGTCCGGCCAAAGGTCTTAGTCCGGCCATCCGGACACCCCCTAATCTAGGACTCCCTCAGTAGCCCCTGAACCAGGCTTCAATGACGACGAGTCCGGCGCGCAAGTTGTCTTCGGCATTGCAAGGCGGGTTCCTCCTCCGAATATTCCATAGAAGATGTTGAACACCAGGGTAGTGTCCGGCTCTGCAAAATAAGTTCCATATTCCACCGTAGAGAGAATAATATTTTCATCAATCAGATCTGCTTACGTATTCTGCGGCATGACATCATGCCACGGCCAGGCTTTCATTCATTTTACTGTTCCACCTCAGCGCGTTTAGCGAGGCAGTTTCCTTGGCACGTCTTGTCAAAGCAGAGATCGTGTCCCCTTATTCCGGGATTCTCATCAATACGGGTGTGGGTAACCCAACCGCGCCATTAACCGCGGCGCTTCGGAGATAAGCGAGTTTTATTGGGCCGGTGGGGGGCTCGTAGTTTTGGCCGCCCATATAAGGGGATAAGAATCTGCCCTTTCCATTCACGCCTTCTTCCTCTTCTGCTTATCCGTCCCTGCGCGCCCGAGCTCCAGCGCCCAATCCCGCACTTCCCACCTCAACCTTCTCCAACCATGTCCGGAGCGGGAGGTAGATGGATGGCCTCCTCCATCACGAAGGGGCAAATCAAAAAACTGAGGAAGGCCAGATACTTGTCTGACGACATTGCGCACCGGCTGCCAGATGTGGGGCAACTCATCCCCACCCCCAGGCCCCATGAGAGGGTTGTTTTTCTTCCCCATTTCCTTCGCGGACTGGGTTTTCCCCTTCACCCGTTCGTCCGGGGGATCATGTTCTACTACGGCCTGGACTTCCACGATCTGGCCCCGAACTTCATCCTCAACATCTCGGCGTTTATCGTCGTGTGCGAGGCCTTCCTCCGCATCCAGCCTCACTTTGCCCTATGGCTGAAGATCTTCAGCGTCAAGCCGAAGGTAGTGGGCGGGCGCCAAGCGGAGTGCGGAGGCGCCATGGTGGGAAAGATAGCCAACGTTACATGGCTTGAGAGCGCCTTCGTAGAGACCATCAAAGGGTGGCAATCGGGGTGGTTCTATATCACCGAGCCGCGTGACCCTGAATGGGCAGCGGCCCCCGAATTCCGATCTAGTATCCCCACATGGCTCACATCTTGGAAGGAGACGGGACTGTCGTGGGGTAGTTCGGCGGAATTGACCGGACTTCAAACCTGCATCAAAGACTTGATCGGCAGGAAGGTTAAACTCGTCAACGTCGTCCAGGTCATGCTCTTTCGCCGGATTCTCCTGTGTCAACGACGGGCTTTTAGCTTGTGGGAGTTCGACCCGGCCCAGCACCAGACTCTGTCCCGGCTCTTTGACACAAAGCATGGAGATGCTTGGAAGGTGCTATTCAAGAGCTCCGAGGTCTCCCCTCCCGTCACCGAGGATCGCGGATTTTGCGCCGAGCGCCAAGCCAGTGCGGTGAGCTTAATTTTCCCTTTACGGGGTATTTGTTTTTCATAGATTTGATCCTATGCGGGATCTAAACTCCCATCTCCTTAACAGGACTGGCAGAAAAAGGCCGGACAGATCAACTGTCCGGCTCCCTTGCCCGAAGACCCAGCGGACGCCCGCTTGACGAAGCTGCTGGTCCCGGCACCTAACGTGGTGCCGAAGAAGAATGCCAAGAAGAAGGCCACAGGGACTCGAAAGAGTTCCCGGCGCCTGGTGGTGTCGGATTCATCGTTCGACAACCCCGAAGCACCCTCCGCCTCTGAGGACAAGGAGGAGGAAGAAGAAGAAGCCTCTCCCCCTCCAACGGGGGAAGGAAAGAAAAGGAAAGCCGCCCCAACTGGGGAGGCCGGAGGGTCCAAGAAAGGGAGAACCCTCCTTCCGGATTACACCTCCGGCGCCGAAGACGGCGGGGAGGAATGGCCATCCAGGGTCAAGCCCCTGGCAAAATCATAAACATCCGGTCATCCAAATAACTTATGACGCCCCTCCATTATTTGGCATTCTCTGACGCCGAATTCGATCATGCAGTCCGCCCAAGACCCAGCTCGACGATTCGACGAGCGGCTCCTTGGATTCGTCGGATGTGAATATCGGTCCACTTCCAATGGCCTCCTCCCCTCTCCCTACGGACGACACCGAGGTGGAGTCCCAAAAGGGACTAAACCACGAGGAGGTGGTCCTGGAGGCGCCACAAGGCGACCTTCCGGACTCCAGGCCCAAAGGGGGTAAAGCTTCGGAGGGATCTAAGTTTGGCCCTGGGCCAGACACTGCTCTGGAACCGTCGATGGTTCCGGAGCCTAACAGGCGACGCCTTCATAAGAAGGGCAAGCCTACGACACCGGTGACCTCCGTCCATCCGGAGGCGCCGGCCAATTTGCTGGAGGGGCTTAACGGCGCTTCCATCAACGAGGAACACCGCAGTGTCATGAGTGCGGTGATTCAGAAGGTTCAGTCCGCCCAGAGCAGGCTGACGGAAGCCTGTACAAGCCTGTTAACGGGCTTTGAGGTATGTGTTCAAAAACATATAAAAAATATTACCGCATAGACAGTAGCCCCTGATGCTCAGTTCGGTGTTCGGAAAGAAAAGCCGAGCTGAGGATCTAAAAATATATACGCAAGAGTCTAATAGAAATATGTCAATATGGGAATGCAGGCTGCGCTGCTGACCTCTGTCGCACTGACTGCGGAGGTCAATGCATTGAAGGAAAGCCTCGAGCGGTCCGAGAGCGAGCTCGGCTGTGCCAAGAAGTGGCTCGAGGATAAAGAGGGTACATAGTACCTCCTGTAAATGTATATAGAAATACTTGGTTGCAAAATAATAATAGGACCAACGTTAATGTTGTAGGAGCCACGACCGAGGTGGCGAATCTGAAAGAGGCGGTCTCCAAGGCCGAAAAGAGTGCGGCCTTGGAGCGCACCGAGCGAGAGAAGCAGGAGGAGCGGGTGGCGGAGGTGCGGCAAGAGCTCCAGGCTCTCGTGGAAAAACATGAGAGTTTGGAGCGTCACTCGAAGACTCGAGAGTCCGAGCTTGCCTTGGCTCTTGAGAGTGCCAAGAACGCTAAGGCCAAAGCCCAGAAGGCCCTTCAGGAGATTGAGGCGATGAAGAAGATAGCGGCGGGTAAGGCATTCTTTATGCAAAGCAAAAATATAAAAGTTAATTATCTGCTACTTACCCGAATCCGGAGCTCTCCAGGAGCGTTCGCCGATCTGCCCCGTAGTGTGTCTGATGCTGCCGCATACTACCGAGCCGAAGAGTGGAGCTCGACAGAAAAAGTGTTCTGGTCTCAGTATGCTGAGGCCGAGCATCCGGTGCCCCTGAGCGACCAGCTAAAGCAGCTGGTCGAGCTCCACAAGGTGGCCGAACAGGCCATGAAGAACCTCATAGCTCGGCTGTGGCCTGGAGAAGTCATGCCTGGGAGCTACTTCGGTCTGGTGCGGCGGCTGGTGGACGCGTGTCCGTGGATTGAGGTCGTCAAGCGCTCCGTTTGTATTGAAGGTGCCCGTCGGGCCCTTGCCCGTGCTAAGGTGCACTGGGGCAAGCTAGACGCGGAGAAGCTGTTGATGGACGTGCCACCCCCAGGTAAGGAGTATCGTACGCCCGAGATGTATTATAATGGCATTCTGAAGGGTGCCCGCCATATAGCGGATGAGTGCTCCAAAGATATAATTTTTGAGTAGACTCGCATTTGTTATCCTGTACGCTGAAGCTTTGTTCATATGCGTTAAGCAACGCTTGTTAATTTAAAATATTACCTTCTGTGCGGCCGTTTATCAAATCTGAGAGATGCAAGTCGTCGGCTTCGGCCCCCATGCCACGAGTGCTGGGGTGTTCGGGATAACCCTGAACGCTCTTGTTCCCATTCTTGGGTCCATCTAGGGAGGCGTTCAGCACAATGAACCAGGTCGTCGGACTTATAATGCTTTATCACTCTCACTTAGCCATAGAATTCTATAATTTTAAATTGCGGCGAAGCCCCTAGTATTCGAAAGACCGAGTTCGGGGCACTATCCATGCCTTGGCTGGATAAGTCCGGTTCCTCGCTTGAAGCGGCATAAGTCTTTAAGGACTCGAAGAAACCTCGCGAACAGCGACCGGTCTCTCGCACTATCATGACAGTCAGTTTTAGCTTTCTCTACTGAGGTGTTAACCCAGCTCAACTGGGGCACAATCGCAGTAGTTCTCCCAGCGCTACCTTAGCCAACAATGCGGAACGTAAGGTACCAAAACATGGGTGCCGGGCAAACCCAACTATTGACCAAATACATGATTCGGAGCCGATGCATATAGTGCTATAAGTTCGGGGTGCCGCACTCGTGAGAGTGTTCAGTCTTCTCACACCATGTTATGGGGTGTTGTAAACCCCTGGTGTATTATCCGCACCAAAGTGTACGGTCGCACAATGTCATGACTGAACATATTTGTATAAAAAAAGATAAGTACAATAATAGGTAAGAGCTATATATTGTTTATTAAAAAAGGGAATGCTGTGAAAGCAGAACGATACAAGAAGTGCGGTAAGCAAGAGATGGGAGTATTTGACATGTTCCCCTCTAGGGGCAAGCTGCGGGTTTGGAAGTAAAACAGGTATTAAACTCATTATAGAGACCACTTGGACGCTTGACGTGGCTTGCTCTCTCCCTGGCTGTTGCATCGTAGGTTCGGCGAGTGTATTGCCGGGAAGGCCTTCTGAATAGTTGGGTCCTGAAAGTGTGAAAAAAGGAAAATAGCGAAATAGGAGCCCCTTAGTGCGGTTGAACCGCATTCTGGGTGTGCCGTTGTTGTGCCCCTCCCCTTATGCACATGGTATCTCTAGGGCATAGTTATGTACACGTGGTACCAGTATCGCCATTTGGCGGGGGCTGGGGTTGGGGCCGCACTGCTATGCTTGCTCGGAACGTGCCAGCCGGATTTATTGTAGGTTGCTTCGTGCCCGCTTGACGTTGTCCGGACGTTTGACGCCTGGATTGGAGGACTGCCTTGAGAGGCTACTCTGTACTTCCGCCGCCAGGGCCGCCGTGTGCTTCTCCGTTCGGAGAGAGCGTTCGGTGTTTCCGTTTACCGTGATTACTCCGCGAGGTCCGGGCATCTTGAGCTTGAGATATGCGTAGTGCGGCACCGCATTGGATTTTGCGAATGTGGTTCGTCCAAGCAGGGCGTGATAGCCGCTGCGGAATGGGACTATGTCGAAGATTAACTCCTCGCTCTGGAAGTTATCCGGGGATCCGAAGACCACGTCGAGTGTAACCGAGCCTGTACAGCTGGCCTCTACACCTCGTATGACACCTTTGAAGGTTGTCTTTGTGGGTTTAATCCTTGAGGGATCGATGCCCATTTTTCGAACTGTGTCCTGGTAAAGCAGGTTCACTCTACTGCCGCCGTCCATGAGGACTCTGGTAAGGTGAAATCCGTCGATAATTGGGTCTAGGACCAGTGCGGCGAATCCGCCGTGACGGATGCTGGTGGGATGGTCCCTTCGATCGAAGGTGATCGAGAAGGAGGACCATGGGTTGAACTTTGGGGCGACTGGCTCCAACGCATAGACGTCCTTGAGAGCACGCTTCCGCTCCCTTTTGGGGATTTGGGTTGCGTATATCATGTTCACCGTCCGAACTTGCAGGGGAAATCCCTTATGTCCTTTGTTGTTCGGCGGTCGGGGCCCCTCCTCATCATCGCTATATAGCCCCTTGTCTCTGGTCTCGGCACTTAACTTGCCTGCCTGCTTGAACACCCAACAATCCCTGTTGGTGTGATTGGCTGGTTGTTCGGGGGTGTCGTGTATCTGGCAAGAGCGATCGAGTATCCGGTCTAATATGGATGGGCCCTAAGGGTTTCTTTTGAATGGCTTCTTCCGCTGACCCGGTTTAGAGCCTCTGAATCCGGCATTTACTGTCGTATCTTCAGTATTGTCACCGTTAATGCGGCGCTTATGCTTATTGTGACGTCACCTGCCGTTGTTATCCTTGGTATCCGAATTCCGGGGCTCTTGGTTAGGTTATTGCTACGAGCTAGCCAGCTGTCTTCTCCCGCACAAAAGCGGGTCATGAGTGTCATGAGGGCTGCCATAGATTTCGGCTTTTCCTATCCTAGGTGCCGGGCAAGCCATTCATCTCGGATGTTGTGCCTGAAGGCTGCAAGGGCCTCGGCATCCGGATAATCGACTATTTGGTTTTTCTTGGTTAGGAACTGTGTCCAGAATTGTCTGGCCGATTCCTCTGGCTGCTGGATTATGTGGCTTAGGTCATCGGCGTGTGGTGGTCGCACATACGTGCCCTGGAAGTTGTCAAGGAATGCGGATTCCAGGTCCTCCCAACAACTAATTGACTCTGCTGGCAGGCTGTTAAGCCAATGTCGAGCTGGTCCTTTAAGCTTGAGCGGGAGGTATTTGATGGCGTGTAGATCATCACCACGGGCCATGTGGATATGAAGGAGATAATCCTCGATCCATACCGCAGGGTCTGTTGTGCCATCGTATGATTCGATGTTCACGGGTTTGAAGCTCTCGGGGATTTGATGATCCATTACTTCGTCTGTGAAGCATAGTGGGTGTGCGGCGCCCCTGTACTGGGCTATATCACGACGCAGCTCAGACGAGCTTGGTCTGTTGTATTTGGCTGGGCCATACTTATTCTGTCCGGCGTGACGGCTAGCGTCACGTGAAGTGGGGCGCCCATGCGATCCGTAGATCGATCTTGTTTGCCCTGCCTTATTCTCCAATATGTCTCGCAGGTCTGTTGCATCTCCCCATACTCTGGTATGTTTTGAACGATGTCGGGGTGCGGCTTGGGTTGATGGCCTGAAGGCCTCTCTATCGCGGCCACGGGGTGGCCGGTCGGGCGCATCATACGCTGGTGATGTAGGTTTAGTTGCTTCCTCCTCAAGTTGGGGTAGCAGCCTGCGCTTTGGGTAGCTCTTGGATGGGCGTTCTAGTTTATACTCTTCCGCCGCTAGGACTTCGGTCCACCTGTCGGCTAGCAAGTCTTGGTCAGCTCTAAGCTGCTGCTGTTTCTTCTTGAAAATACCACGTGAATCTTACCAGCAGCGCTCTTCAAAATACCACGCTACTGCTACTTAGCAGCAACGCGTGTGACCGAAACGCACTGCTGACTTGAAAATAGCAGTAGCGCGTGCACCGCATATAGTGCTACTGCTATAGTTGCCATGAC
>NC_041383.1:813703811-813721641 GCF_002162155.2 Triticum dicoccoides | reverse complement strand
AGCTGCCGGGAAACGCGCTACAACTATCCCTACCTTATCCCCACGCGCACGACCGGCCCTCTCACTCACACTCTCACTCTCGCCCGCGTAAACCGTCGTCGTGCGTCGCCGCCGCCGCCGCCTTCGTCCATCCTCCGCCGAGGTACTCCCCTCCTTCCGTCCCTCCTCCATCCTCCTCGCACATCCTCCCTCCTCCTGCAGCCGCCCCTCCGTCCTCCGCCGCCGCCCTCCTCCCTCCGCCTGCGGCCGCCCCTCCTCCCTCCTCCGCCGGCAGCCCTCCTCCCACCGCCCTCGACCTCGCCGCCCCTAGCTACCTCTTCGTCGCCCCTCACCCCCTGCCACTAGTTAGTACTAGATTTAGTAGTAGTAGATGTTAATTTAGGGTTAGCTAGTACTAGATGTTGCTTAGTTAGTACTAGATTTTTAGTAGTAGTAGTGGTAGTTGAACTACTTTAGTTGTAGTTGAACTAGTTTAGTAAGTAAATTAATAAACTAGTTGAACTAGTTGAATTAACAGAACTAATCTATTTTTAGTAAGATAATTAATATAACTAGTTGAACTACTTTATTTTTAGAAAGAACTAGTTTTTCTCTATTTATAGTAAGTTTATATTTAGTAAGAACTAGTTGAATTAATAAAACTAGTTGAACATGTCATGTTTGTTGTTAGTGATAACTTATATGGTTTCAGGTGACCTCCGTCATCCCCGACACCGACCCCCTCCGACATCCCCGCCGTTGTCCCAGTCACCGACCCCCTCCGACATCGAGGTGAGACCAGCCAAATATCCTTGTATATCTTGTGTTGTTGCTCAAATAGGATATGTGGTTGCCCAAGTGGCCGTTCATGTTCAGTTTACATCTCCGAGTGGCCTATGTTTTGCCTGAGTGTTGATTAATTTCCATTCCGGCAAATTTCAGGCGCTCGATATGTCCTTTTTTAGCAAAGGTCATGCCGGATTTTGTCATGAATTCTGGCATGACTTGTGCTAGAATACATACAAGTTTAATCTTTGAATTATGATTGTAGGAAATGTCGTACTCGGATGACGACGGTCTCCCGGGGGAGTGTAGCTGGTGCCACGACGATCGAGGTATGTGCAACAGGTTCGTTCGGCTGGACGAAGATCGGCGCTTCAGCATTAAGCTCGAGGAGACCTTCGATTGTGAAACGGTACGCAACAATGACAAGTGTTTTTTTCTCCATTAAGCATGACTTCAACTATTTCAACGTCTAATTTTCATATTTTACAATTCGACTAGCTTATCCCATGCCATGCAAGACGCTATGTCTTGGAGAGGATGGGTTTTGAAGACCATGAAAATTTCGAAACAAAGAAAATACACCTAAGGACCCATCATGATATGGATTTTGAAGTAAATCTATGCAATGCTCGGAGCGTAACCCATTTTGGTTGCCAAAATTGGGAAGCACTTTGCAAAATGTATGGTTTTTATGATGGTATGATTGTCACCATGGATCTTGGTGATCCTGACAGCAAGGAAGACAATATGGACATTTGGGTCCTTGTTGATACGCTTCCGATTGTATCGCTATGTGAGTTTCTCAAACATAGTTATTAACTAATTTATATTGTTTATTTCAAAATAGTTGATAGCTTATTTCCATTGACAGCTTATTTTGATTCTTCAAAGACTGTGCGGAAGATGGTAGATAAACCCCACTACACCAAAGGCACCCAATTAACGTATAAGGAGAAAAATCATCTGATCGCATTTTGTACTCTTCTTGAGAATTACAATGACTATTATCGAACTCCTCCGAATTATGGTGAGTACGTGCCACTAGTGCATGTGTCGAACAACGATAACTTCTCTGGAGATACCCTGGTAAGGTTTTTTACTATTACGACATCCGTGCATCTTTTGCATACTTCTAAAACTAGTACATCATTTCTAACTACGAAGTTATTATTATGTTTTTCAACAGAAACTCTTGATGGATTGTGTGCCTCATCTGATGTCTCTGCATGGTCGCCTCTTAGTTCTGAACATACTGCCAGGTAAATCTATGGAGCTCACCTGTGCATATCGGATTTCTAAAAACCGTGAACACATGATCATCAGAGAATGGAAGAAATGTATGGACATTCGCAAGGAGGTTCTTGGAAGTAACATTCAGCGAAAGGCAAGAATTGGAGACAGGCTAATCTCCATTCTCCATAATGGAGAGTCAGTTGCTATCTTGTTTTTTGTTATTTTACCTTAGAAAATGTAGTAGGTCTTAATCGAATGTAATAGGTCCTATGAGGTACAATATGTTTATTATGTGGTAATGTGTTAGAGTTGATAATGATGATCTTGAGGAGGTGTTATGTGATGTCAATGATAAAAATGATGATATTGAGGAGGTGTTATATGACAATGATGTATAATGATGCTAAGTTGTTAATGATATGATGATGATGATGATATTATTATATCATTGGGTGAAAGAACCGCGGATTAGTTTCAAGTGGATGGACATCCACTTGAAACTAGTCCACGGTTCTTTCACCCCATGATGTAATAACTCATTATGATGTAAAAACATTCTCTAAATTCCTGTTGTATGAAAACTTGTGTAAAGGTGTATGAATAAAACATGAAAAGAAAAAGAAAAGAAATAAAATACTAAAAAATAGTAGTAGCGCGGGTAAGGAGAAGCGCTACTACTAGTTACCAGTAGCGATGTTCTGATGAAGCGCTGCTACTAAGTCAATTTAGCAGTAGCGTGGGCCAAGACGCGCTATTGCTAAGCATTAGCTGTAGCGCCTTATCAGTAGCGCTCCTGCCCGCGCTACTGATAGGCCCAAAACCCGCGCTGCTGCTAGGCTTTTCCCTAGTAGTGCGTGGCTACGAGCCTGCGTTTGAAACGCTCTTGTTCGACGGGATCCTCTTGCACGACGAATTCGTCATCGTCGAGGCTTGCCTCGTCTTCGGAGGGAGGCATGTAATTGTCGTCCTCATCCTCTTTGTCGGCTGCTCTCTTATGAAGGCTGGCTCCTTCATCCTCCTGCACTGAATCCTGCTGGAGGGGGTTGTCTTCGGCACTATCCGGCGTATTGTTATCTCCCGTGCCGGAATCGCCATTTTTTCTTTGGCGGGACTTAGAGCGGCGCCGCTGACGTCGGCGCTTGGGTTGCTTCTTGGAGGGATCATCCTCCATTTTCTCCTCGCCATCCCCCGCTTTGGGAGTGTCCACCATGTATATGTCATATGACGAGGTGGCTTTCCAGTTCCCTATATGTGCTGGTTCTTGACCGTCTCCTTCATCGGCGTCCATGCCTTCGATGTCTTCAGAGTCAAAGTCGAGCATGTCGGTTAAATCGTCGACAGTGGCTACGAAGTGGGTGGTGGGTGGGCTTCGAATTTCTTCGTCGTCCGCATCCCAACCATGTTGACCATAGTTCGGCCAGGGCTCTCCTGACAAATAGAGAGACTTTAGTGAATTCAGGATATCGCCAAAAGGCGAGTGCTGAAAGACGTCCGCGGCGGTGAACTCCATGACCGGAGCCCAATCGGGCTTAATCGGAAGAGGTGCGGGATTTACGGAGTCCGGACCGGAGTCCGGCACCTTGGAGTCACGGGCCTTGCAAGGGACTAGGCTGGTATCCGGCTCTATTGCCGTAGAGGTTGCGGCTTCCGGGGCGGCGTCCAACCATCCGTCCCTGACTGGCGCAGTGGGCTCCGAGCTAACGGTCGGAGCGAACACCTGAGCGACGCTCTAGGTCTTGTCCGATGACAGAGCTAAATCATGCCCATCGTGACAGTGCGGCGCGCCCAGTCGTGGCTCGAATCCGTCGAAGGTCAAGTCCCCGCGGATGTCGGCCGTGTAGTTTAAGCTTCCAAACCTGACCTGATGGCCAGGGGCGTAGCTCTCGATCTGCTCCGGATGGCAGAACGAGTTTGCCCGCAGTGCGAAGCCGCCGAATACGAAGATCTGTCCGGGGAGAAAAGTCTCCTCCCGGACCGCATCGCGATTGTCGAGCGAAGAAGCCATCGGGCCTAAAGGCGACGACACAGAAGAACTCTCAATGAAAGCACCAATGTCGGTGTCAAAACCGGCGGATCTCGGGTAGGGGGTCCCGAACTGTGCGTCTAGGCGGATGGTAACAAGAGACAAGGGACACGATGTTTTTACCCAGGTTCGGGCCCTCTCGATGGAGGTAAAACCCTACTCCTGCTTGATTAATATTGATGATATGGGTAGTACAAGAGTAGATCTACCACGAGACCGGAGTGGCTAAACCCTAGAAGCTAGCCTATGGTATGATTGTTGTTCGTCCTACAGACTAAAGCTCTCCGGTTTATATAGACACCGGAGAAGGCTAGGGTTACAGAGTCGGTTACAATGTAAGGAGATCTTCATATCGTATCGCCAAGCTTGCCTTCCACGCCAAGGAAAGTCCCATCCGGACACGGGACGGAGTCTTCAATCTTGTATCTTCATAGTCCGGGAGTCCGGCCAAAGGTCTTAGTCCGGCCATCCGGACACCCCCTAATCCAGGACTCCCTCAATCATCCTCAAGCCTGGGCGGTGGGTGTTCCTGATAGTAATTAGGATTGCCTGTCCAACATGAAGATTCTTGCCAAAGAGGAAGCTCTTCCACCCAACCGAGTTGAAGTGTGTGTGACCATCCGTGTCCACGCCGTACGCACAAGTGGTGACGGAGCCCCTTGCGATAAGGCATATTCCAGCAGAGCCTTCTTCATCAGGCTTGATACCACAACTCTCAGATAGGCTCTTTGGCAATTTCTGAATAAGAAAAACATGTCAATTAATAAGTAGCCTCACACATTCTACACGAAGCATATATATCATCGGACTCTACACTAAGCATATATATCATCGGACTCTACACTAAGTAGATATAACATCGGACTCTACACTAAGTATAACAATAAAGCATATAAGATTCACTAAGCATATAAGATTCACTAAGCACATAAGATTCACTAAGCATATATATAATCGGACTCTACACTAAGTATAACAATAAAGCATATAAGATTCACTAAGCATAGATTCACTAAGCATATAAGATTCAGTAAGCATATAAGATTCACTAAGCATATATATGGTCGGACTCTACACAAAGTATAACAATAAAGCATATAAGATTCACTATGCATATATATCATCGGACTCTACACTAAGTATAACATAAAGCATATCATCAAATTACTCTAAAAAGTACAGTAAATGCAACATACCATCATATGCCGATCAACCATGGTACTTGTCAAGCGGGTCACGAATGGCACCCCGACGAAGTCAGCACGTGGCGGAATGATGTCCCATAGGTTGGACACCTCCTCCTCACTCAACTTCATTCTCTGAGCTACGATGGCATCACCGAGTGGGTCGTTATCATCCTCATCATCCTCACCATCTTCTGCTTTGTTGATATAAATAACGGCCAGCTTTGGTCTTTCAGCTCTGAAGGAGAAGTTGATCAACTCACAAATGGTGATACGCATGTTGTCGATGAAACGAACCCATCCATCTCCTCCCACCCGCGTCATCTTTCGTCCTTTCTCGATCTCCATAGTGTAGGGGCACCCAGGAGCCTCAAATGTCACAGAGTCTCCAGTCAGATTGTTGAATTCTGACCTCACATTGCATGGGACGATCTGTGTACAAAAAGAAAAATGATATATACATGATGCATTAATGCCAATAACACTAAAAACAAAATAGTAGTTACTAGTTTCATATAATTTATTACCGCCGCATGAAGTAAACTAGACTCGAAGTAGATGCCAAACAGCATGCCAGTTGCAAGGCTGCTGGCGCACCTTGACTTGGACCGTCCAAATGGTGGTGGTGGTGGTGATGGCTCCATTTCCCTAAAGCAATATGATTAAAGGATTAAGGATCCAAAAAGTAAACATAAAGTTTTCATAGCTAGAGTTCACATGGCAAGCAAAATAACAACTAAAAAGTAAACATAAAGTTTAGTCCAACAATCAAAAATTGCAAAAGTAGAGTGATTGTATGATAAAACACAAGAGTTTCATGCGCACCTCAAATCTGTGTCAAACTTATTCTGTCACGGAGTCAAACAAAAATAGAATCCTGTCAGCAAATTGCCAACGAAGCATACCAAGAAAGCTAGCAATCTAGTAAACTAATGTCCCCAACTCTTCAGATGAAGCGTCGCTATCAGCATGAAATTTGCACTAAACACAAGGTTAAACAATACCAGTAGCTCAATAATCTAGAGATGTGACAAACAAATATATGGCAAAACATAACAATACTTTGATCTCATCTCATCTTCGTTAATCACAACAAAGCACACTAAATAAACTACCCCCTTCTCATATCAGTAATCCTAAATCTTGATGATTTCTGAGTATAGCACTTACAAATTAACTATTTTTCTATGATAGGAACATGAGCTTGTAGCTTTGTCTCTCACATGAACAACACCTAGGGGCCAAGCCCATACTTTTTTGGCCATGAACATCACCTCAAAAAAATCTACATTTGTTAACAAAACCGAACACTAACCCATCTGACCATCAATATTCATTAGGGTTAATTTGAGAAACAACATGGCGAGCCACCGCGGCCAATATATTGGAGCCCCTATGATGAACCCTAACCGAGAGATCGAGAGGAGCTACTGTGGCGCGCGCAGGGAGGAGGAGATCGAGAGGGGGAATTACGGGGCTGGAGCGTCGGAGGAGGCGAGAGGCGACCGCGCGTGGTGGCGGCGCACGGCACCGTCGACCGGGGTGAGGCGGCCAGGGACGAACCCTAACCGCGGCGGCATCGTCGTCAGGCGGAGGGGATCGATTGTGAGAGGAGGGGGTGCGGGGGCGCTCGATCGGGCCGGTTTTCTTTAGCTATGGTAGTAGCGCTGGCTGGAGCACCATGCTACTGCTAAGCCCACCGGCTGTAGCGCCCTTTCAGAACAAACGCTACAGCTAAGTGGGCTACTGATTCTGCCCTGCGGCCCATGTAACAGTAGCGTGGCCCAAGTAAACAAACGCTGTTGTTATACGTTAGTAGTAGCGTGTTTTATACACAACGCTACTGGTAATTACTAGTAGTGTGGGGTCACAAAAACTCGCTACTGGTAAACTTCTATCTATAAGCATTTTCCTAGTAGTGGCCCTCCTCCCTAATGCCGGAGACGCTGTCCATTTGCCGTCATGCACTGGGCCGTGTGCCTCTTACTCCGTGCTGATGGTGCTGCCTAGACGACGGCCGCGTGAATTGTACCAGAGCCGATGCACCCCCGCCGTTGTTCATGGCGCCGGAGCGGATCCAACTTCGGATCCGTCCAGAGTCCTAGCGCTGCTTCCGCGAAGCCGTCGACCGTCGCGACATCGCTCTTTCCCTGCAGCCAGTCGCCACCGCAACCGCGCCGGCCTCACCGACTCGGCAGCTGGACCTGCCTACTTCACCATGCCGCCAGATAGGCCGCACCCTCATCTCAAATTACTTTATTTAGGCGTCAGTTGTCTGAATTTTTATTCTGGGCCAATCGATTCCCAATGGGAAGCAGCACCCCTCGAGGTGGCGGAGCTCCTAGGCTGCTGGTTGGCTGGTGTCTAGCGTAAGGGTGCGGGGCCGCAAGTTTGCCGCGGAAGCAGCGCTTAGATGGCTATCTTTTAGAGTTGCGTGGGTTGAAGGTACTGCCGCCGCTGGATCTGGATGACGGGGAGTCTTTGTGGATTGGCCCGGGGGCGGCGCAACCACGGCAGTGCGGTGGGGCGGGGAGCGGGGTTTTGGTCGGGGCCACGGACGGCAGAGGCAGGCTGCTCTGCCGTTGGTCGCTGGCTCTTCAGGGAAGATTCCGAACAGTGTCAGCCGGGAGGCACAAGACGGCCATCAAGCCATCCGGCGTAGATCGGACAGTACCAAAAAAAATCATGTGACCCCAATTTAGTCTTCAGACAACAGACGTGTGACCACTCTCGTACCTTGCTGTTGATCTCTTAGTGTATTTCTTCAGATCAAAGAGATATGTCATTCTTAACATTATGTGTTATATGCATCTTCAGACACACCGTCTTCCGACTCACCGCAGCTGCTCTAAGAAGGGAAGCATACACCAGAAGGGAGCTATAGTCCCCACTCAACAGTTCCCTGCATCGAATGCGCGTGCCCGACATGGAAAGCCACAACAACTACAGGGCCATCGACAAGTCAGCACATGATGCTCACTCCTATGGATGGCAGCCAGATAGGTTGTACCCTCATCTTACTTTTGTGCAACATTTATGGTGTTGTTATTCATGTAAGCATGGAAAATAGATCATCACATTTCACTGTATATTCATGCTGATATTTTACGGGTCTTGTTCAAGAGTTCATGTTGTTCCATAGTTCAGCTAAGATACTTGTTCTTTAGGTAACGTTGTTCGATAGTTATCATCCATCAGCCAATGCTATCCCACAGGCTGGTGATTATAGTATTATACCACTTCTAGTATTACCTATGTTGTTTTTTAATACTTTTGTGTGCCATCTAGTTAATCTCCAGTACAAACGATACATATTCTGTAGCTTTCATCTGTGTTCTCCCTTTAGTTTATGAGACCTGTTGCTGCTAGTTAACCCTAGTCCTACTATTTACGTTGTCTCCTATAGGTACTCATTACATAAATCTAACTACTAGTTGTCTTCCATGCATGTCAGATATAATTGCACACACTGATATATCCACAAGAACCTCAGGGAGCAATGTAAAGGCCAATAAACTTGATGTCAATGATACCCAATATGATGGAACATGTAAAGGCAGTTCTTCAGAAGACTTGCAGAAAGATGATGAATCCTCTTCACCCCACAAGGTCCTTGCTCTAACTTGGCCTGTGATATGGGTACAACATGCATATAATGTCCTGGAGTGTATCTACTCTGTTGCAATGCCATGTGCTTAGCATGTTGATCATGCATGTAAATATGTCATGCCTTCCTGTTTTTCAGTACCTATTCCATTCATTATAACATGTTTTCAAATTCAAGTACTGTCATTCTACTCTATCGCAATGCCATCTGCTTAATTTGGACATCATGCTTCTGAATATCTTGTGCATTGCTATTCATCAGTATGTACTTCATCTGTCTGCCATACCATGTTTTTTTACATTGAAGTGCTGTTCTAGTGCTTTGTTGCAATGCCATCTTATTTTCCCAATCATACACGTGTATGTTGCCTTAGTTATTTTTGTATGTATTCCGCTAGCATATAGTTTTACATTCAACTAGTGTTTTTTTGCTGTGTTGTCCTGTCGTATCCCTAGCTCTTACACCATACTCCCTCCGTCCGTATTACATGTTGCCGAAATGGATAAAAAATGATGTATCTAGAACTGAAATATGCCTAGACCCATCCATTTTTTTCTCGATGGAGGGAATACATGTCAATATGTCATGCCTTTCTATTCTTCAGTGCCTATTCCATCTCTCTGTTGTCGCATGTTTCATAATTAAAGCACCATTCTTCTATACAAGGTATGCAAGGGGAAGACGACTATGTTAGAATCTAAAGGGTTACAAACAAGGCCTTTGCAAAAGATCCAAAAGCCAGGAGATAATAAACCAACTCCAGTTTTTATAGATATTGCTCCAGCAAAGAGAAACCCAACTCCTACTGATAATAAGCAGATTCCAGTGGCCAAAGAACTAGTCCGCTCCAGTCCAGCAAAAACATATCAACTCAATTCTAAGAAGCGTGTGCGTATCCTTGCATCATGAAATTTTATAGCATGCTGATCATATTTTCTACATGTTTCTTACCCATCTCTCTTTTAGAAAATAAGCTTAACCGATAGAAGAATTTCTGCAATGGTATCGTTTATGAGGAAAGATTCTTGCAGGAATTCTCTGTGCTCCAATGTAGATGTAAGTACCTGTTGTATATCACTATATTTTTACATCAGCATGTATTTTGTTAATCGGCGTGAATCCAACCTTTATATGATCTAAATTTAGTTGTAGTAAAATGTATGATTAAAGGCAACCATGTTGATTTTTGTAAGGAAAACTGCCTGGTAGTTTTGCATCCTGAGCTGTATGAGTGTACTATCTCATATCAGTGGGTTTGAATACTTTGGTTCTGCAGTGGGTTTTTCAGTGTTTTTTTACTGTGTTGTCCTGTCGTATCCCTAGCTCTTACATCATACTCTCTCCGTCCGGATTAAATGTCGCAGAAATGGATAAAACTGGATGTATCTAGAACTGAAATATGCCTAGACCCATCCATTTATTTCTGAATGGAGGGAATACATGTCAATATGTCATGCCTTTCTATTCTTCAGTACCTATTCCATCTCTGTTGTAGCATGTTATATAACTGAATCACCATTCTTCTATATAAGGCATGCAAGGGGAAGACGGCTATGCTAGAATCTGAAGGGTTACAAACCAGGTCTTTGGAAAAGATCCAAACGCCAAGAGATAATAAACCAACTCCATTTTTCATAGATACTGCTCCAGAACAGAGAAACCCAACTCCCACTGATAATAAGCAGATTCCAGTGGCCAAAGAACTAGTCCGCTCCAGTCGAGCAAAAGAATGTCAACTCCATTCTAAAAAGCGTGTGCGTATCCTCGCATCATGAAATTTTATAGCATTCTGATCATATTTTCTACATGTTTCTTACCCATCTCTCTTTTAGAAAATAAGGTTAAACAATAGAAGACTTCCTCCATTGGGTTCGTATTCGAGGAAAATATCTTGCAGGAATTCTCTATGCTCCAATGCTGACGTAAGTACCTGTTGTATATCACTATATTTTTACATCAACATGTATTTTGTTAACCCGGGTGAATCTAACCTTTATCTGATCTAAAATTAGTTGTAGCAAAATGTTAAAGGCGCCAATGTTGATTTTTGTAAGGAAAATTGTCTGGTAGTTTTGCATACTGAGTTGCATGAATGTACTATCTCATATCACGCACATTACTGAATTGTAGTGCTTCTCTGGTTGCCCATTCATTCATTGTGTCAATGTTGCTTTCGTACTACCGTACCTGGCTGATGATAGCTGTGCCATATTGTGTTAATTTGGTGTAGGCTAGTTCCCCAAACATTCGTTGTGTCAATGTTGATTTCCTATTATCTGACTTGGCCGATGATAGCAAAGCTAGTGTGTTAATTTTGTGCAGGCTACTAAAACAGCAAGGCAACCCCATTGTTTCTTTCCAGTAAATCTAGGCCAGGTAATATGGCAATAACTCATGATTAATCTGTTTGGTTCCTGTCTTATTTATGTTATGATGCAGCGGTCGAGACACTCTCCACTATCAATAATACAAGCCTGCCAAAATCGCCATCTAAATCTGTTCAGTATCCTCTGTCTCGAATGCAACGTAATAAATGTATGTTTGTGAACCAATTAATGGCTGAAGCAATGATGGAAATGGTGGATGAATCAGAGATGCAAAGTCGTGCGACACAACAACTCATCAATTTTTTCAGAGACAGTGTAGCAAAGCAGCAAGAACTTGCCCACATGCTGGGCGTCATCTGTGCTGAGGTTGCAGATTGTGACGTTGTAGATGGTTAGGTTCTGCTTATTTTTTGCACTGGCATCAATCTTTGATTGCCCAGTGGATGTAATTTCCTGTAATATATGCTGGATGTGCAACGTAATTCCCTGTATGCCGTACCTTTGCTTGATCGGTTTTGGTCCTGTGCATAATTGCTCGTCGTAATGGTCCTAAAGACATGTACGAACTTTAGTGGGCCCATTAAGTTAATGGGCCATTACTAGGCCGAAAGTTAATGATCGGCCCTCTTACCTCCCGGGTCGTTAATAGGCCGACATCGAAGCGGGCAACAGGTGGCCCCAATTTATTTCACGGGCCGTTAACAGGCCGTTACTAAGTTTGGGCTACATATGGCCCAACTATACTGTAGGCCTTTAGCAGGACGAAAGAGACATCGGTCTTGTACTGGACCATGAAGAGCATGGGCCGCTAAGAGGCCAAAAGTCAGGTCGTATTGTAAATGGCCCAACTGTGTTGTGGGCCTTTAGCTGGCCGAAAGAGAAACCGGGCTAGTATTGGACCATGACGGGTATGGGCCGTTAAAAGGCCAAAACTAAGGTCCGACTACAAATGGCCTAAGTCATTTATGGTCCGTTAAATGACCGAAAGGCACACAGGGCTGGGAATTGGCCTAACACTTAAATGGGTCGCTAAAAGGCCAAAACTCAGGTCCAACTACAAATGGCCCAACTAATTTATGGGCCGTCAACAGGCTGAAAGTGACACCGGGCCAGAAATTGGCCCAACACTTAAATGGGCCGCATCATATTTAGCAAGTAGTTTTTGGAAAGCACCATGAAAAAAATGTGAACCACCACATGTCATTAAATACCTAGGGACTCCAAACATCGGGAAAATAACTTCTTACAACATTTTAATAGAAGTGTTAAGGTCAGCACTACTAGTTGGAATAGCTTCTACCCATTTAGTAGCATAATCAACAACTAAAATAACTTTGGCTGAAAGTTTTGTATGATGAGCTTTGTGGAGATAATTCCTGCATTAACTTGTTTTGTGACAGTGAGAGTGCCACATGTGGTTTGGCTTGTTTCAAGCAACGAGGGCTCAACTCCATACCCATGCATTATTTTCGGATTTGGGAGAAAACCCACGAAAAAGTGGGAAAGAAAAAAAATCGGTGGGGGAACATAGAAAAAACCCAGGAAAATATAATAGTAATTACTCCCTCTGTTTTGGAATAAAAGGGGTACCGATTTTCATTCAAGTCAAACTTTTAGAAAAGTCTTACCAAGATTACAGAATAAAATATCGACATCTACAATAAAAAATAAACAAAATATGAAAATGCCTTTCATGATGGATCTAATGAAACAAATTTGGTATTGTTTTGAGGTTGCTTACCACATACAAATTTGGTACTGTTGATATTGATTTTTTTCTTCTAAAAACTTTGTTAAGCATAGACATGTTTGACTTCTGAAAATACTAATACACCTTATATTTTGGAATGGAGGGAGTATGATTGAAGTAGATCGATTGTGATATTAAATTCGAATCCATTTTAATGATAATTATGATCAAATTGGGTTGGTCGCTTTAAATAAGGAATCCAACAAGGAATTAGACCCGAAAAATAAAAAATGATAATAAATTTGACTTAAATAAATCATTATTTACAAAATAAAATTATTCCAATCTAATAATTATTACATTTTAATCCGATTCATCACTTTAAATAAGGAATTGAGCTAGAAATTTCAACACTAGCACAACATGATTAAATTTGTGGTATCACTAATATCTCCTTCAGTTTAGACAAGTCATAATATATAGTTAAATGGATGTGACTAGCGGGCTCCCAAGCGCTCTTCAAAATATGAAAGGAGCAGCCGTTGTGTCTGATGTGGTCTACCCAAAAGAGAATCTTGTGCCCACATGCATTTATTTCGGGGTCAATTTTTTTAAATAAAACTTTAACATTTAATTTAAGCGTCGAAATGCAGTTTCGTTTTCACAGTTGGGTTTCTTGTGACGAGTTCTTTAAAACTAGATCTCATATCGATAGGTTTCGTCGAACTTTTCTTCAAGACAACTTTGGATCCGATGGAGGCAACTTTAGTCCTATAGAAAAGAAACTTCGTTTTGTCCTAGTAGGACTGCCTATTAGATTCGTTTATGTGAAAATGAGAAAATCGCAGAAAACATGAGGCACCTAGTGTTACATATATGCAACTTCATTGCACAATGTGTATCAATGAATTTTTTAACATTATCACAACTGTCCTACCATTGCTGTTCACTTGTCTGCTGTGGATGTTCAGTTGCCTATCATTGACGCCCAGTTGCCTATAATGCTATGAAATGGCCCATGATGATGTCCAGTTACCTGGTATTGGTAATTACTTACCTACCACTGCTTCCCAATTGTCTAACTTTGCAAATTAGTTACCTACAATATAATGAAATTGCTAAGTTTCCTAAAAACACTATGAAGTTGCGTATCAGTGATGCTCAGGTAACTGTCGTTACAAATTTATTTGCTTATAATATATTAAAATATTGTCTGTCAATGTTGCTAAGTTGTCTATATATGAAACTAAGTTGCTTACCACACCGACATAGTATTGTATGCAACTTATGATAATGTTAGGATACTCACTAATCATCGCAGACAACTTTGGATAATGTTAGGCTATGTCGAAAAGTAAGTTTCCTATAGCACTGTCAACTTGGATACCAAGCTAGTTATGGTAGAGTACTTACTAGTAATGATACTCATTATGCACTCGAGTATTACACAAAAAAGTTAGCAACTTTCTGTGTGTTTTGTGCAACTCCAGTACATTGAACAGGCAAATAATGTGTGTTTTGCATCAATATGTTTGGAAAGCTCAATGATTTTCAGGGGCAACTTGTACCAAAATTATGAACAACTTGTGTAGGTTTGTGGGCAACTGTTTGATCTGCCCCCTATGAAATTTCTCATCACCCCTATGCAGCTTCTCATTTGTCCCTACTTTTTTAACTGGTTAACAACCGTAACCTGGCTAGCCAACACCCGGATGCTCAGTAGCGTAGGCAGGCAGACTAACCTAGAAAAGGAAAGAAAAAGGATCTCATACCATCCATCCCCATATAGTTTTGAAAATTGGAATCATGATAGATAATTTAGATCCCACAAAAACTTTCTGACATTATAGGCAGCTTATATACCTTGATGGACAACTTCCATAGTATTTTAGGCAATCGGGGATCACCTGTAGGAAACTTCGTAGTAATATAGGCAACTTGGTTTCGGAGACAGACAACTTAGAAGCCTTGTTAGACAACTTTCCACTCTACGGTAAACAACTACCAATGTATTATTGGCAAATAACTATCTACAAATTAGTTTCCGATGTATGCAGCTGAGCAGCCATGGTAACCGTCTATTAGACTATTGCAGACAACTTACGCTACTAAGTGAGTTCACTAATACACACAATGCAATCCATCTAGCAACACAGTTTCTTATGTTTAGTACTGAAGTTGTCTCATCTAGCATCGAAGTTGCTTTTTAAAAAAAGCTTCAAAACATATTCATATGAGATATAGTTTTGAAGAGTTCATCATGAAGAACTGAAGGGTGAAAATGGATCATAATTCCGACACACGGTTTGTAAGTTATAGATTTTTGAATTTTCTCGTACTGGAGTTAATGCATGTTACGTCATCGTTGGGTTCGCATGTTTGGTTGGACCTGGTGAAGAAAAATCAACGTACTATTGTAGAGGAATCTTTTCATATATAGAATGTGTACACTGGCATCTTTCCAAATCTAGGTGAGGATCGTGTGGGCCGCGACCTAGTGGATGGCTGCAGCGTGTGCGCTCGGCTTCACGAGAGAGCGCAGCTGCACTTTTAAGTATTTGGATAGTTAAATTAACAGTAAAATAATCTATTAAACAAAAATGTGTTGACTAAGTTTGCATTATGTATTTATCTTTGAATTTAATTTATGTAATCAACATTATAATTTTCTTTGAATCTGTAATACGAGTTTGGCGCCAGACTACATGGAGCCGAACTTGAAACGTAAATTGTCAAACTGTCTTGCTCGAGAGTGATTCGCCAGTTGTAGAAGAAGTTGTGCGCCAAAGAGAATGGAGTTGAACTGCATAAGCTCAGCGCCAAGCTATCTGGGAAACAATCTCGTACTAGGATAAAGTGGGTCTCCAAGCTGATCGATCCAGTGACAAGGACATGGAATGAGGAACTGATTAGGAAATTATTACTACCTCATGATGTTGACGAAGTGCTAAAAATTTGCCTTCCTTAGTCTACCTCTGAGGATTTTATAGCATGGTACTTTGAACGCTCAGGTGTTTTTTCGGTTCGAAGTGCGTACAGGCTAGCCGTTAATGAGAATGAGGCGAATCGAGATCTGGGACAAAGTAGTACGTCGCAAGCTGGAGAAAGAAAGATTTGGAGCGTGCTTTGGAAAGCAAATGTTCCTCCCAAGATTAGAAATTTTGGGTTGCGTTTGACGACGGAGTCACTCGGAGTTCAGACAAGTAGACGTAAGAGAGGGTTAGAGTTATTCCCTACATGCTCTATTTGTGGAATGGAACCAGAAGATGGATATCACACAGTCATGAGATGCACAAAAGCTAAAGCCATGCGTGACACCATGCGTGAGGTCTGGACCCTTCCCCGGGACACTGATCTTACATCTACGGGGCGTGAGTGGGTCCTTCTAACTCTTGATAAGGCGAATGAGGAGGAGCTTACACACCTCCTCTTCATCTGGTGGCAAGCGTGACACCTTAGAAATAACATTATATTTGGTGACGGGAAAGACACAATAAAGGCATCAGCAGAATTCCTACAAAGTTATGCTAGCTCCTTCGCGGCGATCAGAGCGGGACAGTCGCTTCCTGACTTTAAAGGAAAAGGAAAAGTGATGCCAGATATTTCATTCCGTGAGACTAAACAGAGAGATGCCGATTATAATTGGGTCAGACCTAACTCAGGTTGGCTCAAACTGAATGTTGATGCAAGCTTTATTCAGGAGACAAACCATGGAGCTTGGGGGCGGTTCTACGAGATACGAATTAGGCGGTGATTGGATCTGCTTGGAACACAATCCGTAACTGTGCTAGTGCTGAGGCGGCCGAAGCTGAAGCTTGTCTTGAAGAAATCCGAAATACCATGCAGTTCATAGACCGGCCAGTTGTTATTGAGAGCGATTGTGCGAATGTCATCCAACAAATTTCTTCAAAGGACTTTAATAGATATCCCATTGGTAGCTTGTGTAGGGAAATTCAGGGTTTGCTGGGCCAACTCCCTGATTTTACTATTGCTAAGATCTCTAGAAATGGCAATAGGGTAGCCCATGCTCTCACTCGTTTTGGTAGGAGTACTGTGAGTAAGAGTGTGTTGATCGGCTCAGTTCCAGCCTGCGTGTTGCGACTGGTCGATGATGATTGTAATGAACCTATGTTGATAATTTAAAATAATACACATCTTTTTCAAAAAACAAACAACTATCTGGAGCCAGCGTTTTGGGGGCCAGATTTTGAAATAGTTCCGAAAAGAGGCCAAACGTGGTGGAACTCGCAGGAAGGTACGCAAGCTTTCCTATTACTCGTAGAGGAGCTACTCCAAAGAAGCAACCGATTAAGCAAAGGACTTCAGTAGAGTGCAAAGAACCACATCATGAGATCACGTGCTCTATTTTTTTAGATTACAACACTGAGCTAATGAATGTTCATAGTGTTACAAATGCCCATAGGTGGTCCCGTCAATCAGGCCAAAAAGCTCATCAATTGATGCCCGCGACAAATTATGTACGTCACGGTTGCTTTCTCTGAACTCTATCACAACAAAGTTGAACGCTCTGCACTTCACTTCGCGGACAATCATGGGCTCTAACGGCACAACGCCGCATGAGCTCAAGACGTTCATGTTAGAAAATGGGCCTCTTGGAGTTTGCAAGGACACATGTTCATCCACTCAAGTCCAGCCCAGAGGCCAGCAGAATGATCTTGCACAAGTACATATATCAGTTCTTCCCAAGAACCTATGTATTCAGAGTTTTTGTTCGAGCTCTAAAGATAAAGAAGATATACCAAAATACAAGTAAACCAAGCCACTAGAATGAATGAAATTAATTAAAGAGCAGCTCTCCCGCTCAGGAGCTTATGTTCCTTCATCAGTCGAAAGATCTTTTTTACTTTTGTAACGTGACTCCATGATTTATCTTGAACTAACTCTACAGCCAACAGCCTACAATCTACGGCAACTGGAATTTATAAAAACAGAAACATCAATTTTGGAGTAAACAATCGAACAGTCTCGAATCAGGAGATT
>NC_041383.1:813682040-813703610 GCF_002162155.2 Triticum dicoccoides | reverse complement strand
GCTGGTTGTGCTGATGAGTTTTGTGATGGTTGTCAGTGGTGGTGGTGTGTCCGGCTTCAAGTCGTTGGTGGTTTTAGCTTCTCAGGGCCTAATAACGACACAACTTGGTGTTGTTGAGCCGCCAATTTCTCCATGTATGCTCTTCTCTTGCGGTTTCTGACTTTGATGGTGTGTGTGGGTGTGTTTTTTCGGTTGTGTCTCTTCTCTCTTGTTTTCTTCGTGTACTATGATTTACCTGACCTATCTTGTATGGAGCCTAGATGCTTCTAGCCAATTCAACTGAATATATTAATGTGGGGATTCACCCACCCACGGTGACCATTCAAAAAACAAAAATCAGGTGAACATAGGTCGATGAAAACTTTTGGCCAAAAGCATAGCATGTGCCGTGCCTTGTTTTTCTTTTTATTTTCTTTGTATGTACTTTCTGATGGTACATTTACAACAACAGAAGCTGATGTATATATAGGTGCAGACCCGGTCACTCCAAGCCACGGGCCTGGACATCCTATACGGACTTGACCTCCTACACTAGCATCTCCAGCCGTTGGCATCCCCAAGAACAACACCGAACCAAAAAAGTAGGTGTTTTGGGGGTCATCCGGCGAAATTCGGCGAAATAAAGAGGGCATCTTCCCAGTCACATCCCACCGGGAGCAAAAGTTTGTGAGAAGAATGATTAAGTGGACCAAGACAAAGGACATGTGGTGAGACACGAGTCGCCGAAACTTTCGCCGGCGCCCCCAAAAGCCCCCCAACGCGCCGAGTTTCGTCTGGGGTTCCCGGCGCTATTTTGACGTCCTGGGGGGCGCTGGGAGCGTGGCTGGGCCGTTTTTCGGCTAAAAGCGCCGTCCGAGTCTAAAACCGGGCCTAAAACGGTGTCCTGGGGGGCGGCTGGAGATGCTCTTACTCCCTCCGTCCGAAAATACTTGTCCTTAAAATGAATAGAATGGATGTACCTATAACTAAAAAAAAATCTAGATACAACCATTTCAAGGACAAGTATTTCTGGACTGAGGGAGTAGGAGTCAACCTAAACTAGACATGTTGCAGGCTACACGTGTATTACTTGGACTAAAAAACATAGACTGTAATATGAACCTGCAAGCAAGCCAGCAATTGACCAGCACGTCTAATCAAGATTGCTACTAACAGAGAGGAGCCATGAAGAAGATTTAATCCATGACGTTCCACGTTTTAATCAAGATTACAGTATAGAGGCTCTACCCCTCGTTCCCTCGCGTCGCCCTCTCGAGGGCGACTCAGGGGCGACAAATCTCCCGGTCCGCCTCCTCCTTCTCGATTCCTTTCCTTGCCGCCGCCGGAGGCGGACGCCGGGTCCCCCGCGCGGCCGCCGATGAGGGTGGCGGCGAGGCCTTCGGCCGCGACGCCACTCGGGCTCGGGCCTAGGGTTTGAGGCGGCGGCCTCTGCTGGTGAGGGCGGCGTCGTCCCGGTGGCGGGCGGCGCTAGCCGGTGTTGAGGGCCGCGTCTACTCGGCCGCGCGGGTGGCGAGTTGGCGGTGGATGCGGGCGCCATGTGGAGGGTTCCCCTGCTGCTCTCCTTCGCCAGATCTGAAGACGACGCCCCTGTGCTGCTGCTTCCTCCTCGTCACTCCGGCCAGATCCGGTGGCTGACTGCGTGGATGTGGGGTTGGGAGCTCTGGATCGGAGTAATTTCTTGGCCGGCTGCGGCGGCCACGACGCCGGCTGCGGCGGCCACGACGTCGGCGGCGCTCCAGGCGTTATTTTCTTCTTGAAGGAGGCTTCGAGATCCAGCTCCCTCCCCCTCGTCCTTCCCCTGCACCCGGGTGAAAACCCACAACGTTGGTTGGGCGGCGGCGGTGCCAGGCTCCGTCACCTTCTTGAAGGCGACGCTTTTGGTCCGCGGGAAGGTGGGACAGCTGCAGCGCGTTCTTGGCGTTCCTGATGGCGGCAGTTCTCTCTTTAGTGGTGTCGCTTCGCCATGGTGGTCGGCTGGTCCGGCTCTCATGGTGATTGTGGTGCTCAACTCTTCGCCGTGTCTTCCTGGGGTGCTCCCCTTCAGAGAGGCTGGAGGTGAAGCGGCTTCGTCTTGCACGGAGCTTCGGTGGAGATGTCAAGTCATGCCTGACGGACAGGTCGCTACGCCTTCTCATGCTTGGTCGGCAGGTGCTACGCTTGACAGATCTTCCAAAGACATCAAATTGTGTCGGCTAGTGGTACTTGGCAGCATGGTGCTGAGGTGTATCAGTAGCGACCGCGACGTGCTCACGTTTTTGCGCGCAGGGAGGAGGTGCCGTTGGACGCCGTGGTGGCGTCGACGATAACTGGACCGAGCAAGGTTGATGCATCAGTACAGTTCTGAAGATGAAGTGGTGGCAGTTGGCGGCGGCGGCCTCTGAGTGCACGCCGGACCGGTGAGACCCATGCCCGGCAGGCGTCCTGAATGGGACCTCAGGTCTTAGACGTTAGGTTTGGCTGCGATGTTTGTTTGGTATTAGGCCCAGGCTATCTGCGCCCCTTGATCAACTGGATATGTTGCTTAGACG
The DNA here is from genome assembly GCF_002162155.2 of Triticum dicoccoides. Lineage (NCBI taxonomy): Eukaryota > Viridiplantae > Streptophyta > Magnoliopsida > Poales > Poaceae > Triticum > Triticum dicoccoides. The sequence continues at coordinate 813,701,082 of NC_041383.1, read as the reverse complement.
GCGGCTTTAGTCTTACTGTTGTATTACTTTTTAAGGTCTTATGAGAATAATTAATAAAGTGGTGGTATGCATCGTCCAGATGCAGAGGCCGGGGGTCATCCTCCTTTTCTAAAAAAAATGACGTTTCACGTTTGTGTACCTTGCTTACTCGATCTGGCACTCCACTGGCGACTTCTCCGACCTCCTCCGGCCGGCCAGCCTCCTCCGTGTCCCAGTTCGTAAGTTTTAAAAAATCGGTTTGTCTAATTTACATCTATATGTTTTTTAAGGATGTCACATCTAAGCTCTCACAAATATATAATACAGCAACAAGAAACAAAAAAAACTTAAAGCAAAAAAAATGGACAAAAAAAAAATGAACATCAGGTTAGATGTGACATAAGTCACATCTGGATGTGTCCTAGACAGACCCGGAAACGAGTCAACTGCAGCAGAAAGAGGGTGTTGTTGCCGAATCTAAATCTGACAAAGAAGATCACAGAGAGAGGGATGAGCTCACGAGAGGCAGAGTGGTTTTTGTTCCGACAGCTAACATGGTTTTTTTTTCCTGTTATTCATCCCTTTCTATCTCAATCGATTACAAAGGCTAGCTGACTCCCGATCAGCTGCTCTAGATCCGCGTATGCCGGGCCATCCCACGACTGTGTCACTAGCCCCGCCCTGACCGGGAGAATACATCAAACAGAAAGATAGAAAACAAGTGATCGTGCATAGAGCACGCCTCACGTCCTAGCTACGTGCATGTGCATTAGTCTGTCCCCATCGGATCGGACGTGCATGCATGCCGTTACTCAACACGACTAAGGCCCTGTTCGGTTATCACCCACTCTCGGAATCTGCGGAGCGGGCAAACTGCAACTCCACCATTTTGAACTACAGCTCCGCCAACTCCTGGCTGGTGAGCTGAGCTTAGCTAGGTCCAGCAGAGGGGCACAGATAGCCACGGGACTCTCGCACAGCGCAACGCAGGAGGAGCCAGCGACTGGCCAGACCGGCCTACCACAACAGAGCTCACTCTCCAGAGAGACAGAGTACATATGGTAAAGAAAAATTGAGAAAGTGATTGCACAAAGCCTATTTTTTGTGTGCTGATTTTTTTAATTATCCAAAGCATCCAGTTTCTTTGGTCAGCGCCGCATTAATTGTGATGGCAGTATTAATCACGTCGCATTGATTACTTGGTTGACTTAGCAGGTCTAGTTGCTGCCTGCAAGGAGGTTTAAGTTTTGCTTAATCTGCACTTGCCGCCTGCAACACTTCCTACTTGATTGTAAGTAACTTGTACTATGGTGGAGATATATTCGAGTGCATGTTGTATAATACTGGAGTAGATTCCAAGTTGCTCGATCCATTTTCGATATCTCCGCTCGCCGAAATTCGAATGCCACACCTAACTGGACGTCCACTGCCTCTCCACCACCACCACCACCACACATTCATGAAAATTCGTGCAACTATTGCGGAAAGGACACTCAACTCGGCACAGTTCATGTCTTCAAGCCCCTAACAGTTTGCAAGAAAACAACTCAGACGTAGTAGATTCCTCAACTGCATACATACCTCCATGCAAACACATTCCCTTTTTATGGACACATCATGATGAGCATCATCATCCAACATGGTGATAGGGAGAGACGCTTGTGGTGATTTCTTCGATCTCAAGATCTGACGTCTAGTCTCTTGAAAGTGCTCATTGAGGTACAATTTCCGTGGCTGTGTTAGAGGGTGGAAACAATGATGCTAAACACACAAAGAGTTACATGCAATTACACTCTAGCTAGGATTTTTTCATCTACTAACCAATCACAAACTTGCCCCCAACCCCCCTCCCCTCTGATTTTCAGGGGGTGGGCCGCCTCCCCATCTATTGACCAATCAAATTAACTCTCTTTATAAAACCATGTAACTCGTTTGTACGTGTAGCATTACTCGGGGTGGAAGTGGTGTAAAATACCGAGCCTGGATCTGGGTGGAAGTGGGACGGTGTATCTGGGCTTTGGGGTAGTGCATAGAATTGTGATAGCTGCAGGTTTAAAGAGCAAATAAAAATCATTAGCCTTTGGATGTACTCCCTCCGTCCCAAAATGTAAGACTATGTTACATTTTGGAATGGATGGAGTATATTTGATGGATAGGGATAGTTAAAGGACGTCCAACTACGCCAACTAGAAGGGAGAAACCCAAATTCCTTCGCTCTCTCTCGGTTCATGCAGTTTAGTCAGCAACCCTTGCCGGTTAATTACCTTAACTCTGGTTAACTAGAACTAGCAAGCTGCCTCGATCCGTTATAAAATGACAACATCTTGGACGTGAGAAGCCACACTCTCACTCACTCACTCACTCAAGCTAGCAGGGGCTCACTGAGTTGCACCGATGGCGTCGAGCGGTGGAATGATGTTGGCCATGATGGGCCTCGTGGCCGCGCTGGTCTGCCCTGCGGTGGCATCAGAGTTCATCTCCATGCCCACCGACGACGTCGTGCTCCCTGATGGCCTCTCCTACGACTTCCACGCCCAGTCCTGCCCCAACCTGCAGGACATGGTGCGCGCCGCTGTGGTGACAGCGCGCAACAAGGACATCGGCGTCGTCGCCGGCCTCCTCCGTGTCTTTTTCAACGACTGCTTCCCTAATGTACGTTCCTGATCTTGCCAACAACTACTACACTTTCGGTACGGTACACTAGCAAGTGTTATTAGTGGGGTGCGATGAACTTGAAATAGCCTTGCCTGTGTTGCAGTACTAAGTGTGAGTATCATGTCGATTGTGTAGGGCTGCGACGCGTCGCTCTTGCTGGAAGAAAGCCCCCACTACTTGAGCGAGCGGATGATTTTGCCCCATAACGCCGGGCTGCACGAGGGCGCGCTCAACCTCATCGAGAGTATCCGCAATACCGTGCACATCACCTGCAAGAACGTGTCCTGCGCCGACATCAGCATGCTCGCCACCCGGGAGGCCATCATGCTGTCAGGGGCACCAAGCTACGATGTGCCGCTCGGCTGGATGGACAGCTTTGGTCCGGCCACGTTTGATGAGGTCGACGAGTTCCTGTTCATACCCAAGTATTCCAAGATCTTTGATCTCGTCACGGTCTTCGGGTTCCGCGGCTTCGACAGGACTGACCTCGCCGCGCTTTCGGGCGCGCACACCATCGGGAAGACACGCTGCGGGAGGGTCGACGACCGCACCGTCACCCCTGGCGATGACGTCGAGTTCGTCAACTTCATCAAGAAAGTTTGCAAAATCAATCCTGACCATAGGCAAGACCTTGACGTTACCACCCCTAACACATTCGACAATAATTACTACCGCAACCTCCTGGCGGGTAAGGCGGTGCTCGGTTCCGACACGGAGCTCCTCCTCGACAGGGTGACCAAAGATTTGGTTGAGAAGTTTGCTAAGGACCAGGGCTTGTTCTTTTCACAGTTCGGCAAATCCATGTCGAAGGTAGCACATATTTCCGTGGGAGCAAACTATGGCGAGTACCGCCGCAACTGCTTCAGGCCCAACTTTATAAGGAACCTCACAGACGAGGGTTTTGTGGCCAGAGATTGATTATTCGATCGATGTATCAAACCATATGTTTTGTTTGATTGACATTAGCTTTATGCATGCCCACATAGTCTAGAGCCACTCGGCGGGCCACTTGTATGATTGTATCGTCTCAGATCTGCAACTATTCCTGCTCTCTGTTGTTGGGAATTGCTGGTAGATTTTGTCCTAAAAAATTCTCCATCCTTCAGCTTTGACGACGCTTTATTTTATTTTTTGTGATCGGATTGAGGAGTGTTTCTTTTTCATGAAACCCGATGTTTAAGTATCGCAGATATTATATGATTTTCACGTATTTCAAGCTTTTCTATCGGGTTTCAGTTGGGAACTAGCTCAACCGTAGCCCGGGTAACACTACTGATCTTTTGTCCACGTCCTAGGGCATGCTTGGATCCAAGGGACTATTTTTAGTCTAACTAAAACTAGTCCCTTTTAGAGGCTAAAGTTCCAATTACCCGTGACTAAAGAGAGGCTAGAACTAGTCTTGAGACTAAAAAATTTTAGTCAGGGGAACCCTACTAAAATATGGATTAGTCCTCTCTCTCCTCATTTAACTCCCCTCCTTTAACACATGCGAGTTCTGGATTGGAGGGTTTGAAGGATAATAAATGCTCATTAACTCGATTTTAGTCTATTTAGTATTTATATCCAAGCATGGGTGAGGCTAGCAAGTTTTAGTCCCACTACTTTTAATCATGGGACTAAAACGTATCCAAGCACCCTCCTATTCTCCTCACAAACAAACTCCGTTATTAGTCCATGTGCTTCCTCTCTGCAAAGCCTATTAATCAAGGCAGGTACACCGGTTGTACATCAAGTTACACAGATGACTACTTTGGTGCCTAACAAATACTCCCTTCATTTTTGTACATGAGGCCCTATCAAAATTATAATTTGCAACTATACAAGACCACTAATACCAATCGAGATAAAATTTATGAGGTTTGCCTCGTACTAGCAATCGAGGACATTAATACCCCGTGCATGCATGTGAGGATGAGAAGGTTGGTTTTAATGCACCGCATTAATCAACCAACGAGGAGTCAGAGAGTTGTCTTGTTGTGCGTTGTAGAGAAAACACACATTAATTAACACGTCAAGCGAGGAAAAAAGACTAGTTGCCAACATTGGCTTAAGTGGCCATTAGTTTTTACCTTCGTACCTATAATATGGTTTTGTGGCCTTGTATACAAAAATGGAGGGAGTACTGCATTTTTTCATCAAATGATATATTTTTGGTTTAACATGGTGCATCAAGAGGATACAAAAAGATTTAGCACATACCCGACCTCTATATATTTAGGATGCACACATGCAACACTAACACATGTACAGACAAACTAACCGGCAAGTAGCACAGTTTTATAAGACCAAAGGTATATCTAGGCAAGAAAAAAAATACCAGATCCACGATCGGCAAACTATAAGAGTGACCATATCTGCATGAACCATCTCATGGCACCTCACAAATGACGAGGTTATTCAAAGCAATGCCTTTAAAAAAGGAGCGACGCTCAAGCGCCTCCATCACCAGATTCAACCACCCGAGGCCAGAATTCAGGTTTATACCCTAAAGAACAAGTCGGAACATATTCGAGCAATGACTTCTACAAGGTAACAACACAAAAAATGCCGCCACGAAAAGTGCCTAAAAATATTTAATATGATAATAAATATAGTATCACAACTATATTAAAAGTATAAATATAATTCTCACATGTTTCAAGCTTTTGGGCCGAGTTTCAATTGGGAGCTAGCTTGAGCCCAACCCGGATAACATTGGTTGTCTCCCTCGCGAACAAACTAAACTATTAATCCGTGTGCTTCCTCTCCGAGAGCTCCTGTTCGGCGCTTAAGGCGCCCGAACAGTTCCCTGGCGCCTGAATGAGACCTCGAGTGGGCCGGCCCAGAAAACCTTCGCTCGATCGTCTCGCAGCGAACCAGTCGAACTACAAAAAGATTTGCGGCGAGTTGGATTCGAACACGGGACATCACGCCTCAAACAGGGGTGCACGAACCACTAGACCATCCAATGATCCGTGTTTTATAATCCCCTCAAAAGACATAAAGACCGGTGTTCTAACTGTTCGTTTGATTTCTTTTATTCTTTTCCACCTCGCAAAGCGCCCGGTCTGGAAAGCTTTCCAAACCATTTTTTTTATTTTTTTTCTCTTTTTCTGTCACGGTTTTGTTCGCCTTTTTTTCTTCCTTTTTTGGTGAATACGTGCGCTTTTCTAAAACTCGAAGGAAAACTTTAAAAAAAGGAATGAAAGTTCATTGGTTTTTTAAGTTCATCAAAATTGAAGAAAGTCATCGAATTGGAGAAAAGTTCATCATAATTAGAAAAAGTTCATCGAATCTGAAAAAAGTTCACCGCTTTTGAAAAAAATTCAGCGGATTTCAAAAAAAGTTCAACCATTCCAAAAAGAAGTTCATCAAATTTGAAAAAAAGTCATCGAAATTGAAAAAAAGTTCATCACATTTGAAAAAGTTCATCGAATTTGAAAAAAAGTTCATCGAATTTGAAAAAAGTTCATCGAATTTGAAAAAAGTTCATCGCATTTGAAAAAGTTCATCGAATTTGAAAAAAAATTCATCAAATCTAAAAAAGGTCATCGAATTTGAAAATAGTTCATCCAATTTGAAAAAAGTTCGTCGAGTTTGAAAAAAACCTTATCAAATTTGAAGAAAAATTCATGGAATTTGAAAAAGTTCATCAAATGTTAAAATTCCATTGAATTTAAAAAAGGTTCATCCATTTGGAAACTGTTCAGCGATTTTGAAAAAGAATCACAAAATTTAAGAAAGTTCATCGAACCAGGAAGAAGAAGAAAGAAAAAGGAAAAGTGAACAAAAAAGAAAAAAAGGGAAAGTCCAAAGAAGAAAAGAATGAGAAGAGGTAGCTAATCACATGAAGTCTTGTGGCGTGGTGGTTGACTGCTAGTACTACTAGCCAAATGGTCGCCGGTTCGATTCGTTATAGACACGCATTTTTATGTTCTGAAATCTAGATAAGAAAGATATAGCTGGGCCGGCCCAGTGAGAACGAGGGGGTATGCGCCGAATAGGGTTTGCCTCCCTCTCCAAAGCATATTAATTGAGGAAAATATATGGGCAACACTAGGCGCCGGCGCGCCCTAACCGTCAGATGCAGGCCTGTGTAGACGTCATATCCCGTGTTCCCATTACTACTTGTTTCCACCGTGGACGAGATTTGAGAAAAAAAACAAATGGGCACATGACGGCCGCACTTCCGCGTCGCGCCACTCTCCCATGTTTACCTTCGCTGTTGACAATTGTAGAAAAACAAATAGGCACATGACGGCCGCACCGCACTGCCGCGTCGTGCCACTCTCCCATGTTTGCCTTCGCTGTTGACAATTGTTGCCGTGCCCGTCGTCGATGTGAAGTCTACTACACAACCTTCTTCTTGTAGATAAAGTTGGATCTGCAAGTGCATATGTTTGTAGGACAGTAGCAAATTTCCCTCAAGTGGATGACCTAAGGTTTATCAATCCGTAGGAGGCGTAGGATGAAGATGATCTCTCTCAAACACCCCTGCAACCAAATAATAAAGAGTCTCTTGTGTCCCCAACACACCTAATACAATGATAAATTGTATAGGTGCACTAGTTCAGCGAAAAGATGGTGATACAAGTGCAATATGGATGGTACATAAAGGTATTTGTAATCTAAAAATATAAAGACAGCAAGGCAATTAATGATAAAAGTGAACGTAAACGGTATTGCCCTGTGTAGACGTCATATCCCGTGTTCCCATTACTACTTGTTTCCACCGTGGACGAGATTTGAGAAAAAAACAAATGGGCACATGACGGCCGCACTTCCGCGTCGCGCCACTCTCCCATGTTTACCTTCGCTGTTGACAATTGTAGAAAAACAAATAGGCACATGACGGCCGCACCGCACTGCCGCGTCGTGCCACTCTCCCATGTTTGCCTTCGCTGTTGACAATTGTTGCCGTGCCCGTCGTCGATGTGAAGTCTACTACACAACCTTCTTCTTGTAGACAAAGTTGGACCTGCAAGTGTATAGGTTTGTAGGACAGTAGCAAATTTTCCTCAAGTGGATGACCTAAGGTTTATCAATCCGTAGGAGGCGTAGGATGAAGATGATCTCTCTCAAACACCCCTGCAACCAAATAATAAAGAGTCTCTTGTGTCCCTAACACACCTAATACAATGATAAATTGTATAGGTGCACTAGTTCGGCGAAAAGATGGTGATACAAGTGCAATATGGATGGTACATAAAGGTATTTGTAATCTGAAAATATAAAGACAGAAAGGCAACTAGTGATAAAAGTGAACGTAAACGGTATTGCAATGGTAAGAAACAAGGCCTAAGGTTCATACTTTCACTAGTGCAAGTTCTCTCAACAATAATAACATAGATAGATCATATAACAATCCCTCAACATGCAACGAAGAGCCTCTCCAAAGCCACTAATAGCGGAGAACAAACGAAGAGATTATGGTAGGGTACGAAACCACCTCAAAGTTATTCTTTCGGATCAATCTATTTAAGAGTCCGTACTAGAATAACACCTTAAGACACAAATCAACCAAAACCCTAATGTCACCTAGATACTCCATTGTCACCTCAAGTATCCGTGGGCATGATTATACGATATGCATCACACAATCTCAGATTCATCTATTCAACCAACACAAAGTACTTCAAAGAGTGGCCCAAAGTTTCTACCGGAGAGTCAAGAACGTGTGCCAACCCCTATGCATAGTTTCATGGGCGGAACCTGCAAGTTGGTAACCAAAACATACATCAAGTGACACATGATATCCCATTTTCACCATAGATAAGCACGGCAAGACATACATCAAGTGTTCTCATAAAAGACTCAATCCGATAAGATAACTTCAAACGGGAAAACTCAATTCATCACAAGAGAGTAGAGGGGGAGAAACATCATAAGATCCAACTACAATAGCAAAGCTCGGGATACATCAAGATCGTGCCATAGAGGGAACACGAGAGAGAACACGAGAGAGAGAGAGAGAGAGATCAAACACATAGCTACTGGTACATACCTTCAGCCTCGAGGGTGAACTACTCCCTCCTCGTCATGGATAGCGCCGGGATGATGAAGATGGCCATCGATGAAGGACCCCCCCTCCGGCAGAGTGCCGGGAAGGGCTCCCGAGAGGTTTTTGGTGGCTACAAAGTCTTGCGGCGGCGGAACTCCCGATCTATATTGATATTCGATGTTTTTTGGTTACATAGGCTTATATAGACGAAAGAAGTCGGTCGGGAGGTGCTCGAGGGGCCCACGAGACAGGGGGGCGCCTCCTATCTCGTGGCTTCCTCGATGACCCCTGGCTTGCACTCCAAGTCTCCTGGATCATAATCTTCCCAAAAATCACGCTGCCGAAGGTTTCGTTCCATTTGGACTCCGTTTGATATTCCTTTTCTTCGATATACTGAAACAGGCAATAAAACAGCAATAGGGCTGGGCCTCCGGTTAATTGGTTAGTCCCAAAAGTAATATAAAAGTGTATAATAAAGCCCATAATGCTTCAAAACAGATAATATAATAGCATGGAACAATCAAAAATTATAGATACGTTGGAGATGCATCAAGCATCCCCAAGCTTAATTCCCGCTCTTCCTCGAGTAGGTAAATGATTAAAACGGAATTTTTGATGTGGAATGCTACCTAGCATAAATCTCAATGTGATTTTCTTTATTGTGGCATTAATGTTCAGATCCAAGTGATTCAAAATAAAAGTTCATATTGACAAAAGAAATAGCAATACTTCAAGCATACTAATAAAAGCAATCATGTCTTCTCAAAATAACATGGCTAAAGAAAGTTCATCCCTACAAAATCATATAGTTAGGCTATGCTTAATTTTCGTCACACAAAGATGTTCCCAACTTCTATACCCTCGATGACAAGCCAAGCAATTGTTTCGTACTCAAATAATCTCAAACTTTTTCAACCTTCACGCAATAGATGAGCGTGAGCCATGGATATAGCACTATGGGTGGAATAGAATAATGATTGGGGATTGTGTGAAGAATACAAAAAAAGGAGAAAGACTCACATTGAGGAGGATAATCAACGGGCTATGGGAATGCCCATCAATTGCTGTCAACATGAGGAGTAGGGATTGCCATGCAACGGATGCACTAGAGCTATAAACGAATGCTCAACAAAAAAAAACTAGTGAGTGTGCATCCAACTTGCTTGCTCATGAAGACCTAGGGCATTTGAGGAAGCCCATTGTAGGAATATACAAGCCAAGTTTTATAATGAAAAATTCCCACTATTATGAAAAAGACAACCTATGAGACTCACTACATGAAGAACATGGTGCTACTTTGAAGCACAAGTGTGGAAAAATAGATAGTAGCATTGCCCTTTTTTTGGGCCTTTCTTTTTTTGGCCTTTCTTCCTTTTTTTTCTTTTTTTTCTTTTTGGGCAATGCTCTAATAATGATGATCATCACACTTTTATTGATTACAACATAGAAATTACAACTCGAAACTAGAACAAGATATGACTCTATATGAATGCCTCCGGTGGTGTACCAGGATGGTGCAATGAATCAAGAGTGACATGTATGAAAAATAATGCATGGTGGCTTTGCCACAAATACGATGTCAAATACATGATCATGCAATGGCAATATGACAGAAGTAAAGTATGTCATAATGATGATGAACGGAACGGTGGAAAGTTGCATGGCAATATATCTCGGAATGGCTATGGAAATGCCATAATAGGTAGGTATTGTGGCTGTTTTGAGGAAGATATAAGGAGGTTTATGTGTGATAGAGTGTATCGTATCACGGGGTTTGCATGCACCGGCGAAGTTTGCACCAACTCTCAAGGTGAGAAAGGGCAATGCACAGTACCGAAGAGGCTAGCAATGATGGAAAGGTAATAGTGCGTATAATCCATGGACTCAACATTAGTCAAAAAAACTCATATACTTATTACAAAAATTTAGAAGTCATCAAAAACCAAGCACTACGCGCATGCTCTTAGGGGGATAGATTGGTAGGAAAATACCATCGCTCGTCCCCGACCGCCACTCATAAGGATGCACAAGCCAGGTACACTTCATGCTTCAAATTTGTTACACAACTTTAACCATACGTGCATGCTGTGGGACTTGCTAACTTCAGCACAAGTATTATTTAAATTCATAATCACCCAACTAGCATGACTTTAATATCACTACCTCCCTATCTCAAAACAATTATCAAGTACCAATTGATCATAGCATCCAATTCAGTTCTATGATAGTTTTCATTCAAATACTGTTTAAGACTCTCAAAATAATATAAGTGAAGCATGAGAGTTCATTAATTTCTACAAAATAAAACCACCGCCGTGCTCTAAAAAGATATAAGTGAAGCACTAGAGCAAACGACAAACTACTCCAAAAGATATAAGTGAAGATCCATGAGTAGATAAATAATTATGCAACTATGTGAAGACTCTCTCTCATTTAAGAATTTCGGATCTTGGTATCTTATTCAAACAGCAAACAAAACAAAATAAAATGGCATTGCAAGGATAGCACGACTCATTGTAAGTGCATCTAGTGCCCCTTAGTGATTTTGGTGTATTGAAGACTTATAGGTTAAGGGACTAATGCGTTTGTGAGTGTACACAGGTCTATAAGTCTATGAGGAGTTTGATATTTACAGAGAAAGTCGACCCCTAAAATGAATATCTTCGATTGAAGATTTTGGAATTCCTGAAGACTTTCATGAAGACTTTGAAAGTGAAGAAAGTGGTGTATCGGTGAAGACTTGATATTCATGCGAGGAATATGAAGCTTGAAGACTTTCGTTTTCACAGTTTTGTTTTTCTCATGAGTCATAGGAAACACCGTACTGTTAAAGGGGGTCGAGGAAATACTAACGAAAAATTTCCGAGTGATGCTCAACTCAAAATCCTACACCTACCAAAACCTTCGAGTGAAGCCTTTGGAAATCTCATACAGTTCAATCAATTTCTTCAGTGACAGAGACGAAGTTCTTCTGGTCGCTGAGGAATTTGTTCTGATTGAGGAGTTAGGAATTCTCCAGTGCGGATTGCCTACACAGTGAGGAACATGATAGCCCCGAGGAATTTGATAGTCAAATTTCTGACCGTTGATGTGCTACGCGCCAGCTGTCCCAAAATATCTTATCCACCTAACGGTCATATCAGACAAGGGCATTTATGTCTTATCATGTCGAGCTGCTCCCCAGGCTATAAATAGCCTCCCCCTACAACCATTAGCTGGTTGGCTGCTCCGAGAGAAACTGACACTTGTCATTTGAGAGCAACCCATCCTCCGAGGACTTTGAGCAAAAATCATCGAGTGAGGAAAAAACCCAAACCCAAACACCTACAAACCCAAAGTGATTGAGCATCACTGAAGAGATTGATCCTGTGTGGATCTGACGCTTGTTACCTTTGAAGACTGTGCTTCTTCCAGACGGTTAGGCGTCATGGTCTAGAGCATCCAAGAGGAATTGTGGATCGCCGAGTGACCGAGTCTGTGAAGGTTTAGAAGTCGCCTGAAGACTTACCACGAGTGATTGGACGAGGTCTGTGTGACCTTAGTTCAAGGAGAATACGGTGAGGACTTGGTGTCTTGAGCTGCGTGCTCAGCGACTGGGTGTCCGGGACTGTGTGTCCTCGAGTTTAAATACTCAGCCGCTCCAACCAGACGTACAACTGAGACAGCAGTTGGAACTGGTCTACCCAATCATTGTCTTCACCAACCTTACTGGTGCTATTTCCTCAACTCTTTCATTTCCTCATTACTGTGTTGAGTGATTGTTCATATCTGTGTTTGAAGACTTTGACTGAAGACTTTCTCAATTTCCTTAGTTCAATTTCTTCAGTTTGTTTGTCTTCATCTTGTGTTATCCTGTGTTTACGCTTCCTGTACTCTGTGCTTGTCTTCATTTCATCATGATGACTATGTCTGTATCCTGTTATACTTACTTCTGAGTACTTATTCCGCTGCTAATAGTTCTTCGCTAAGGAATTTCCTCACCGGCAAATTCCTCAGTGAAGAATTCATAAAAATCGCCTATTCACCCCCCTCTAGTCGATATAACACACTTTCAATTGGTATCAGAGCAAGGTACTCCCTTGTTCTATGTGATTTTGGTTTAACCACCTGGAGTTTTAGTTATGTCGACCGCAGGTATGATCAAGGTCTCCGTTGGGTGTCCTACCTTCGATGGCACGGACTACCCCTATTGGAAGAATAAGATGCGAATGCATCTTGAAGCAATTGACAACGATCTCTGGTACATTGTGGAAAATGGTGTTCCCTCAGTCACACCTTCCCTGAATGCTGCTGATGTGAAGAGATTCAAGCAACTCGATTCTCAAGCGAAGAATATCATATGTGGTCATCTGAGTAAAGGGCAGTATGGTAGAGTGAGTGCTTTGGAAACTGCTAAGCTTATCTGGGATAGGCTCTCCAAAGTAAACGAAGGAGTCTCAACTCAACGCGACTCTCGTGTTGACGTTCTTCGCAATCTCTTCAACCGCTTCAAAAGACTCGACAATGAAAATGTTCAGCAAACTTTCGATCGCCTCACTGACATATCAAATGGGCTTCAAGCGCTTGGCGCCACTGACATCACCGACCATGAGGTGGTGAAGAAATTTCTATGATCGCTAGATTCCTCATTTGATACTCTGGCACTGATGATTCAAGAGCGAGCTGATTACAAGTCACTAGATCCCGCTGATATCCTCGAGAGGCTAAATACTCATGAGTTCCAGCTTGCTGAAAAGAGAGATCTCTATGGTTCAAGCTATGGCAAACCACGTGCCCTGAAGGCGAAGGCTTTGTCTGAATCTGAATGTGAAGATTCTGGTAGTAGCCTTGGTGATCCTTAAGAATTGAGCTAGGAGCTAGCACTTCTCGTGAAGAAGTTCCAGAAGTTCTCAAGACGTGGTCGCTTTGGAAAATCCTCAAGGAGCAGTGATTCCTCATCAAGTGACTATAAGAGAAGACTTTGCCACAAATGCAAGAAACCTGGTCACTATATTCAAGATTGTCCTCAATGGGAAAAGGAATTAAAGAAGAAGAAATACAAGGATTATAGTTCTGATGACGCTAAGAAGAAGAAGAAATCTTCAAAATCTTCATCATCAAAATCCTCAAAGTCTTCATCTCACAAGAAGAGCAGCTCGAAGAAGGCTCGGGCATTCATTGGCAAGGAAATGGACTCTGAAGCTGAATCTGAGGAGCATGAGGAAGAGGAGGCATCTGAGGAGTCCGAGTCTGGTGTGGCGAGTCTGGCTCTCGCTACTTCTTTCGTTAGCAAGTCTATCTTCAACTCTGAAGAAATTGACCGCACCAACAAGGCCGATGAAGACAATGATGACTACGCTCCCACCTATTGCTTCATGGCAAAGGGTGCCAAGGTAACAAAATACCCCTCCTCTAAATCTAGTGAGGATGAATCTGATGAAAATCTTAAGCCTAGTTACTCTAAACTTGCTAAGATTGCTGTGAAACAACAAAAGGCTATTGAAAAACTTCAAAACATGCTAGACAAAAGTGATGATATGGTGGGTGATGAAATGGACCGCACTAAAGACTTAACTAAAAATCTTCAGAAACTTCAATCTAAGTTTGACAACCTTCAAAGTCATCATAAAACTCTCTTATCTGATCACGAGAAGTTTTCCTATGAATTTCTTCAAAGAAAGCAAGATCTTGAGAAGCTAAGGGTGAGTTATGAAGATCTTCAGAAGGAGCGCGCGCTTCATTGCTTGCTCAACAAATCAGCGCTTCTCAGGAAGAATTTGTTCCTCCATGCTTAAAGTGCATTGAACATGAATCTGCTAATTCATCACTTGAATGTTCAAATGCTTCAACTATTACAAATTCTTCACCTGCCTCTGATATCACTAATTCCTCATCCGAGTACATTGCTAGTATCACTGACGATGCAGGGCTGAAGGAATTGTACACGACAGGCATGTACAAAAGCCTCAAAGGGCATCAGATTCTTTGTGATGTGCTCAAAAAGCAGATCCTCAACAGAAACCCTAGGAAAGAGGGTATTGCCTTTGAGAGGAAACTCAATGCTGATGGAACATATTGGAAGCCTGAGCAGTACCCCAAAACCTCATGGGTTGCTGCAAAGGGACCTCCAGTTGATCCATCCAACTTATCTGGCTTTACATGTGAATCTCCTTATTCTTCTGATGAGTCATTTGACTCCAACTATAAACTGTTCAAAAATCAGAATGGTGAAGTATTTGCTAGATATGTTGGGACTAACTGCAGGAACGGTTCCCCTATGAAGAAAATCTGGGTTCCCAAAAGTTATGTTGAAAGTCTTGAGGTGAATGTCCTCATGACACCACCTGTGAAGAATAGGAACCCTAGATCAAACTCTTCATATGGACCTAATTCTTCATATGGATCCAAGTCTTCATACGGACAAAATTCCTCACGTGGATCAAATTCCTCAAATGGAACAAAGTCCTCATATGATTATCATCGTGCTAACCCTTCTGTTTCGCAGGGTAGAGCTAAGGGCTATGAATATGCGCATTATTCTTCAAATCATTATGTTCATAAGTCCTCGAAGAATTTCTCTGGTTATTCATATGCTTACCCTAATCCCTCTTATGTGAAACAAAATGGATTGGCCTCTATGCCACCTTTCTCATATGGTGCTCGCAGAGTGATGAACTCTTTGCCACCCCTTCAGATGTGGGTGGTGAATAAAAAGAACTAATCTCTTATGCAGGGTCAGGTCTCCAAACGTGATTTAAACGTTTGAAGAATTTGCTGGGGGCCTGACAAAAAATGCCTGAAAGGACGCAGGCGAATCATGATGAAATGAACTTTCATTTCACACGTCCTCATACTGAAATATCTGTTTTACTGCTTTATGAAGTTCATCTGATGAACTTGATATCATATTCTTCACTGATGAAGTATATGAGATCGTAAGTTGCACTAATTCATCTGCATGATGATCAGCCCAAAGCCAACGAGTGGGTTCTAGATAGTGGATGTACAAATCACATGACGGGTGAAAAGATTCTATTGAGGGATGCTCCTTTATCACCGTCACATCTGAAGCATCTCATTTTCGCTGACAAAGGCAAAAGTCAGGTATTGGGTCTAGGTAAGGTTGCGATCTCAAAGGATCGACACATGGACAAAGTCATGCTTGTCGAGTCCTTAGGATACAACCTCATGTCTGTCTCAATGCTTTGTGATCTTGATATGGTTGTTGTCTTTGGTAAGTATCGTTGTGTTGTGATCGTGGAAGCTGACCATTCCAAAGTCTTAGAAGGCTTTAGGAGAGGAGATCTGTATATTGTCGATTTCTCTACAGGACTACAACCAGCCGTGTGCTTACTTGCAAAAGCTTCAGAGGGCTGGCTATGGCATCGATGACTTGGTCACGCTGGCATGAGGAATCTGAACACGCTTGCGAAGAAGAAGCATGTCATTGGCATTGAGAATGTCAAATTCCTCAAGGATCAATTATGCGGAGCTTGTGAAGCTGGAAAGATGACAAAGGCCAAGCATCCAGCGAAGACTATCATGACCACTACTCGTCCATTTGAATTGCTTCACATGGATCTCTTTGGTCCTAATCATTATTCTTCTGTTTAAATGATGCTTCTCTATATGCTTTGTTATTGTTGATGACTATTCTCGTTACACATGGGTACACATTGTCACTTACAAACATGAAGTGCAGGAAACCTTCAAACGATTTTCCTCGAGGGCTTCAACCAACTTTGGTGTGAAGATCAAGCACATCAGAACTGACAATGGGACCGAGTTCAAGAATTCCGGTCTTGATGGCTATCTTGATGAACTTGGTATTACTCATGAGTTATCTGCTCCTTATACTCCTCAGCAGAATGGCGTCGTGGAGCACAAGAATAGAACCCTCGCTGAAATGGCTTGCACTATGCTTGATGAATACAAAACGCCTCGTCGTTTTTGGATTGATGCAATTGATACTGCATGCCACATCATCAATCGGGTATATCTTCACAAATTCTTCAAGAAGACTGCTTATGAACTCCTCACTGACAAGAAACCCAATGTGAGTTATTTCAAAGTCTTTGATGCTAAATGTTGGATTAGAGATCCTCGTCACAATGCTAAATTTGCACCGAAAGCACATGAAGGTTTTATGCTTGGTTATGGAAAGGACTCGCACACTTACAGAGTCTTCAACAACGTTCTTCACAAGGTTGTTGAAACTGTAGATGTGCGGTTCGATGAAACTAATGGCTCACAAAGAGAGCACCTACCTTCTGTAATAGATGAACCAGCACCTGAGGATTCTATCAAGTTCAATGCTACTGAGGATGTTATTCCTACCGAAGAATCTACTGAAGAATTCATTCCAGAACGTGAAGAAAATCGAGCTGTTGCACCTGATGAAAATGCTGAAGAAAATGGTGCTGAAGAAAATGCTGATCAAATTCCTCAATGACAACTAGCTCATCCTCGCATTGCAAAAGAAGTGCAAGTGGAAAAGATCATCGATGACATTCGAGCGCCAGGTCCTCTCACATGCTCAAAAGCTTCACATTTATCTAACTTTTGTGGGCACTATGCTTTTGTCTCTATTACAGAGCCCACTAAGGTAGATGAAGCATTTCTGGAGCCTGAGTGGATTCAGGCCATGCAACAAGAATTGCATCAGTTCGAGCTCAACAATGTCTGGGAACTGGTCAAACATCCAGATCCTCGCAAGCATAATATCATCGGCACAAAGTGGATCTACCGCAACAAGCAAGATGAAAATGGTCTTGTGGTGAGGAATAAGGAACGACTTGTAGCTCAAGGCTACACACAGGTTGAAGGAATTGATTTCGATGAAACTTTTGCACCTGTTGCTAGACTTGAGGCTATTCGCATATTACTTGCTTATGCTAACCATCATAATATCACTTTATATCAAATGGATGTGAAAAGTGCATTCCTCATTGGTAAGCTTGAGGAAGAAGTATATGTTGCTCAACCCCCAGGTTTTGAAGATCCAAAGAATCCTGACAAAGTCTTCAGACTCAACAAGGCCCTCTATGGCCTCAAGCAGGCCCCTCGGGCGTGGTATGATACTTTGAAGGAATTCTTCGTGAAGAATGGCTTCACACCCGGTTCACTCGACCCCACTCTCCTTACTAAATCTTATGATGGTGAACTGTTTGTGTGCCAAATATGCGTTGATGATATTATCTTTGGCTGTACTGACCAACGCTATAGTGATGAATTTGCCTATATGATGAGTGAAGAATACCAAATGTTTATGATGGGAGAGTTGAAATTCTTTTTAGGTCTTCAAATTCGTCAAAAGCACAATGGCATATTCATATCTCAAGAGAAATACCTCAATGATGTTCTGAGGAAATTCGGCATGCAAGATTGCAAAGGCGTCAAAATTCCTATGCCCACAAATGGCCATCTATGCACTGATGAAAATGGTATTGACTTCGATCACAAGGTATACCGCTCCATGATTGGTTCCTTATTGTACTTATGTGCATCTAGGCCAGATATAATGCTTAGTGTTTGCATGTGTGCCCGATTTCAAGCTACACCAAAGGAATCACACCATAAGGCTGTGAAGCATATTCTTCGATATCTAGCTCACACACCAACACTAGGATTATGGTACCCCAAGGGCTCTACTTTTGATCTCATTGGATACTCTGACTCTGACTATGCTAGTGATCGTGTGGACCGCAAGTCAACATCTGGTACTTGTCATTTCCTCGGACGATCTTTGGTTTGTTGGTCCTCGAAGAAACAGAACTGCGTATCTCTGTCTACTGCTGAAGCTGAATACATTGCTGCTGGTTCTTGCTGAGCTCAATTGCTATGGATGAAGCAAACCCTCAAGGACTATGGCGTCAACGTGAAGAATATGACTCTCCTCTGTGACAATGAGAGTGCCATCAAGATTGCTCACAATCCAGTTCAGCACTCGAAGTGAAAGCACATTCAGATTCGTCATCATTTTCTTCGTGATCATGTGTTGAAGGGCGACATCTCCATCGAGCACGTGAAGACTGAAGAACAGCTAGCCGATATCTTCACAAAGCCCTTGGATGAGAAGAGATTTAGCAAGTTGCGGTGTGAGCTAAATATCTTAGAATCTTCGAATGTTCTTTGAAAATGACACACATCCTGACACTTATGCAAAATTGATGACTTAGATGTGCAACACATGAAGAAACGTTTTTCTTCAATCAATGAAGAATAACACTCTAAGTGTGAAGAAATCAATGAAGAATTTGATTCTCAGAACCCTACGACAATTGTATGCGGTGTCTGAAATCATCATTCTTAGACGGTGGGTCACGCCATCACCAAAGCTGAAAATCTTCATTTTTGAAATTCCTCATTTTTGAAATTCTTCAGTTTTTCAAATTCTTCAACTTTGCAAAATCTTCACTGTTTCCGTCATTTTTCTTCATTGGCTATATA
>NC_041383.1:813667971-813681504 GCF_002162155.2 Triticum dicoccoides | reverse complement strand
CTATACAACATTCACTTATGGCTATTTCTTCAAGTTGCTTCTTCTACTAAGTGAATGTGATCGGACCCTTCCCCCTCTATGCTATACTCAACCCAATCTATTCACAAATTCTTCATGTGCGTTCTATTTGAAACTCATTCAAAATCTTCACTGTGTCCTTGACAGCTGAAGAATTTGCGAACGGAACTTTAAAACTAATCTTATCCAAATTTTTGGTTTTACCGCTCAAACCGTCCTGGATCCCACGATAGACTTATCTATTCACCCACGATCTAACACGATCTCCACTTCTCAGTACGTGGGTGACACATGTCAAGCAAAGGAGAAGTGTCAGGGGCATGTTCGTCCTAAATCTTCGGGCAAACAGTTTTTCACTACCACTATAAATACCCCCTCTCCCCTTCCTCACTTCCTTTACTCCGCTTGACCTCTCTCTCTCTCTCGCTCGAGCTTATCAAACCCTAGCGCCGCCGCTACTCCATCGTTGCCAGTGAGGAAGATCTTCACTGCCTCGACCTCGTCGTCGTTGTACTCACGACGACCGCGGAAATCTTCACTCCGCCGCCGCCGTAGCTGTCTTCCTCTGCCGAGTTAGGGCGTGGAAGATCTGCACCGACGAACTTCACTGTTCTACTTCATAGTTCATCGTGTTCTTCATCCAGGGTAGTTAAAAGTTACTTTTACTGTCCTCTTTTGATTCGAAATTTCACAACAAAATCTTCAAAGGTGTTTTATTCTTCAAATCCTCACACACACAAAACACCTCACTAGTCATCTGTTCTTGATTCGTTTCTCTAAGCATCGTTTTTCTTCAAGATTCCTCAATTATGTGGATCCTCGATCTATACAACTCTGGAACCTAAGACAAAGAACGCTTAGTGAAATTCTTCAAGACTCATCTGGTCAAATTCCTCAAACTTGTTCTTTTTGAAAAACCTTCTGAGAACGCATATGACCTCTCCAAATTCCTCGTAACTATACTCTGTTCACAGGTACTCATGTCCGCTGCTGAATCACTAGGTTCTCATCAACTTAACTCATTTGCAGCGTTCCTCGAAGAAAAGTTGCACACTTCTTCAGAGAATTTGATTGTTCAAATTCCTCATCTGAAGAATATGGCTGATGGTAAGAAGCTGCAGAAAGGAGGAAAGAAGCCTGAGGTCATGACTACTTTTGAAATACCTGAGGCCATCTATGCTGATTATTGCTCACCTGATGAGGCTAATTACGGAAAGGAAAATAAAAATCAGCGCAAGATGCGCATACAGAAGATTGAACGGAGATGGGCAAGAGAATGGAGGGAGTACAGATATGTGACTCCAAAGTATATGAAGAAATTCACACTTAATCCTCCATGCCCTAGAGCTCCATTGGCACCTGGCCAAGAAGCTGACCCCACCAGCATCAAGCGTGGTGAGGATTTTCCTGAAGAATGGGCCAAACGCCAAGCTAAGTTGGCGAGACAAGCCAAAGAAGCAGTGAGGAAATTCAATGAAGACTCTGCTGCTGCTACTGCCACTGAGGCCTCTGTTAAGCCTAGAAAATCTATTGCAAAGAAGCCCGCTCACAAGCCAAGTGCTTCACCAACTATGCCCTCACGGCCAGATTCTTCAAAGCCCTCACGGCCAGATTCTTCAAAGCCCTCACGGCCAATTCCTCATGCTTCTCCTGCCCCTCCAAAGTCCTAAGCTGCTCCGGCAAAGTCCTCAACACCTGTACATCTGGCCACATGCCAAAGGACTACATGCATCTCTATTGCCTCTGGTGCCTCAGCGAGTTCCTCAGCTGCACCAAAATCTTCATCAGGCCCCACTCTGCTGAAGACAAAGGCAACGGCTGGTCGAGGTCCTCGGCCAGGTCCAAAGAAGAAACAGGTTGCCTTCCAAGTGCCATCTGACGATGAAGCTGATGATGATGAACTTGCGGAAATCATTAGAGACCGACAAGAAAGGGCCGCTAGAGCCAAAGGCACAAATGTGCCACTGCTCTTGGATTCAAGGGCATTCCTCGATTACATTGATCTCTGGCACAAGAATCCAAATACTCCTATGCCTGATTTCAATTTGACTCCTGGTCAAAGTCACATGCTGACCCATTTCATCTCTGAAGAGAAATGGAAACTTGAGAAAGCCAGGCAGATCAAGAAGGCTCAGTTCAGAAAGGAGAAGTTCCTGAGGAAAAACGTTGTCAAAATGACAACTGATGAACTCCTTCAGATCCAGTCTTAAATCAAAGCCCTCAGCGATGATTTCAATGCTTACTATGCTGATTTGCAAGGAGCCAAAGTCAGGTTTGTGAAACTGACTAAAAAGTTTACCAATGTTGCAGCCCCATCGCAACAAGAAACTCCTCAAGCTGAAGCTTCTGCTCAGCAAACTGAAGAACATGCCAGCACCGCTGATGACATTCAGGCTCCTGAAGAAAATGCTAGTTCCAGGGTTGATGACTCCATTCCAGCTGCTGAAGAAATTGTCAGGGCATCCACTAGTGGTGCGCCTGATGAAACTGAAGAAGTCAGGGCAACTGCATCAGTTGCGCCTGAGGAAATTCAACCAGATTCCTCAGCTCCATCTGCGCCTACACCAACTCCTATTCTTCCATCTGCATTAGATGTGAGGAAGACCAAGGCTGTAGAACGAGCTGCAGTGAAGAAAAGGAAAGCAACAAGTGCTTCAGAATCTTCAGCTCCAAAGAAGATGAAGCCTCTGACAAGCTCTATTGAAAATCCAATTGATGTTGTTCCAATCTCCACCATGCCATCAAAGGACCTTGTTCCTTTTGGTGAAGAATATGTGATCCCAAGCGGATCTGATGAAGAACCTCAATCTGCTGCTTCGTCAGAGTAGGTTGATGAAGAAATTGAAGTGGATACGATCCCTTCAACGAATGTTGCTTCCTCGCCAATGCCTCAATTCACAGCTGAAGAGGCTGGCGTTGAAGAAATTGAAGATGAAGACGTGGACATTGGCTTTACAACGCCCGTGATGAATGATGACTTTTGGGTAAGTCAGCAACCCAATACTCCACTCTTCACCCCACTTCAACAAATACCTCACTCCCCTGCACCAACTGTTCAAATGGGCTCTGAAGAAACTCATCCCACTTCATCTGTCCATGAAGAAATTCCAGCCGCTAGTGCTGAAGAAATTGATGTTGCTGCTCCTTTGCACACGCAGACTGCAACTAAAGAGGAACCAGAAATTGCTCAGCCTGAAGAACCTGAGATTGCGATTCCTGAGGTTGTGATGCAACTCACTGACACTCTAGTGCCCAAGCCAACGGATCCATTCTCAAAGAAGCAAAAGTTCAAGGCTAAAGATTTCTTCAGTGAGCATGTGTTCTTCACTGACTACAACCCCTATGACTCTGCTCGCATAAGGAAGAGGCGTTTCTGGACTGCTAGTCAAGCAAATTTCTATTCCTCAGTACTGTTCAACAAAGACAAAGTCTTCGATCATGAACACATTCCTCATGTGGACATGGAGTCCCTGCCGTGCTTCGAGCCAGTCCTTAGTGTTCTTCACGATGCTGGATTGCTAAATTTCTGCACTGACATCTGTGACTGGAATGAAGAACTCATTCTTCAATTCTATGCAACACTGCACATCATAGGAAACTCTGAAGATGTGTCATGGGTGCTGGACTGGATGTCTGAAAATACTCACTACAAGGCACCAGCAACTGAATTGCTTGGTGCCCTCCCACTCAGTCCTCCCCTTGATAGTGCTCGTTACGTCTACAGTGAACCTGAGCTTTCCAATCATTTCATGCAAGTGCTGATGAAGCCTTTGAAGCCAGGGCAGGCTCCTCGAACCAAATTCCTCATCAAGGAATTACTATATGTGCCTCGGACTGTCTATCGCATTCTGACAAAGACAATGAGTCCCATCAAAGGCCACGACTCAAATGATGAAGAAGTCGTTGGCATCATGAAGAACATGATTTTCAATATCATTCATGGCGTTCTCGTCAACTTCCATGATTTCTTCATGAGGACTCTGGCGAATATTGCTATGTCACCATTTGAACTGAAGCCTTATGCACCATGGATTATGAGATTCATCAGGACAAGGGCTTCACTAAATTACAAAGCTGACACTTGGAACCATGGTAGCTACTTGCCTCCGATTGAAGTCCTCAAACGGACATATTCCTCAGCTGATGACAAAGGCAAGGCAACTGTTGTGATAGATGAAGGCATTCGTCCATTGGATGGTCAATTTCGCAAGGCTGCATCCTACTCTTCCACCAATGATGACTCTGCCACACATGACTCTGCCGCCAAGCAAAATCCTCAAGCCACAGCTCCCAGGGTGATGAGTGATCGTGAGTTACTCCTCAGTCTTCATCAGAAGGTTGATCGCAATCATAAATGGGTCCAATGTCAGTTTGGTTCAATTCTTCACAACATGACCTCAACACACAATGCAGTGAAGAAAAACCACTACTACCTCCATGAAACCTTCAACCATACCTGGGCTGTTCTATCACATGTCTACAACGCTGCAGATCTGAAGAATATGGGTCTCAAGGAAGAATTTGACTGGTCTGCACCTCCACCGAAGAAATTCAAGAAGGTCAAAGTTCCTTCCTTGGTGGCCAGCTCCTATTCTTCATCGCGCGAGACTGATGAAAATGAAGACTTAGACGACACTGCGGCAGGCCCTACTACGACAACCGACCCCGACAATGCTGGCGCTCCTCCATCAACTTGATATTCTTCAGGGGCGTTAGTCCTCAGTTTCGATCCTTTTGGTTATTCGATGACAAAGGGGGAGAAATTTGAGTTAGTCTTCAAGCAGGTCTATTATATGGGCGTTTTGTTTTTTTGCTGAGTTACAACTCTCGTTCTTATGAAACTTTATTGGATCGAGTTGTAATCTTAAACCCGATGGTGCCCTGATACTTTTGATGCACTGTGCTTTGATACTCTTGATACGTTATTCTGCATGCTTGTTCCTCATTAACATTATTGCACGCATGCTGAATTTCATCAGGCACCATATTTCATCATGCATTTCAAATTCTTCATATTATATGTCGAATGCGTGTATGAATTACAAGATATAGGGGGAGATCTCCATGATTTAACTCTTCAAGTGTGCATTGCTTTAAAAGCAAATTCCTCACTATGCACATCTTTAGGGGGAGTTCTTCTATATCTTGCAATCAAATTCCTCAATATCAGTACTTACACTTCATATGTTTATCCCCGTTGAAAACTTAACCTATATTGTCATCAATCACCAAAAAGGGGGAGATTGTAAGTGCATCTAGTGCCCCTTAGTGATTTTGGTGTATTGAGGACTTATAGGTTAAGGGACTAATGCGTTTGTGAGTGTACATAGGTCTATAAGTCTATGAGGAGTTTGATATTTACAGAGAAAGTCGACCCCTAAAAATGAATATCTTCGACTGAAGATTTTGGTATTCCTGAAGACTTTCATGAAGACTTTGAAAGTGAACAAATTGGTGTATCCGTGAAGACTTGATATTCATGCGAGGAATATGAAGCTTGAAGACTTTCGTTTTCACAGTTTTGTTTTTCTCTTTCTTGAGTCATAGGAAACACCATACTATTAAAGGGGGTCGAGGAAATACTAAGGAAAAAATTTCCAAGTGATGCTCAACTCAAAATCCTACACCTACCAAACCCTTCGAGTGAAGCCTTTGGAAATCTTATATAGTTCAGTCAATTTCTTCAGTGACAGAGACGAAGTTCTTCTGGTCACTGAGGAATTTGTTCTGACTAAGGAGTTAGGAATTCGCTAGTGCGGATTGCCTACACAGTGAGGAACATAATAGCCCTGAGGAATTTGATAGTCAAATTTCCGACCGTTGTTGTGCTACGCGCCAGCTATCCCAAAATATCTTATCCACCTAACGGTCATATCAGACAAGGGCATTTATGTCTTATCATGTTGGGCTGCTCCCCAGGCTATAAATAGCCGCCCCCTACAACCACTATCTGGTTGGCTGCTCCGAGAGAAACCCACACTTGTCATTTGAGAGCAAACCATCCTCCGAGGACTTTGAGCGAAAATCATCGAGTGAGGAAAAACCCCAAACCCAAACACCTACAAACCCAAAGTGATTGAGCATCACTGAAGAGATTGATCCTGCATGGAACCGACACTTGTTACATTTGAAGACTGTGCTTCTTCCAGACGATTAGGCGTCATGGTCTAGAGCATCCAAGAGGAATTGTGGATCGCCGAGTGACCGAGTTTGTGAAGGTTTGTAAGTCGCCTGAAGACTTACCACGAGTGACTGGACGAGGTCTGTGTGACCTTAGTTCAAGGAGAATACGGTGAGGACTTGGTGTCCTGAGCTGCGTGCTCAGCGACTAGGTGTCCGGGACTGTGTGTCCTCGAGTTTAAATACTCAGCCGCTCCAACCAGATGTACAACTAAGCAGCAGTTGGAACTGGTCTACCAAATCATTGTCTTCACCAACCTTACTGGTTCTATTTCCTCAACTCTTTCATTTCCTCATTACTATGTTGAGTGATTGTTCATATCTGTGTTTGAAGACTTTGACTAAAGACTTTCTCAATTTCCTCAGTTCAATTTCTTCAGTCTGTTTTGTCTTCATCTTGTGGTATCCTGTGTTTACGCTTCCTGTACTCTGTGCTTGTCTTCATTTCATCATGATGACTATGTATGTATCCTGTTATGCTTACTTCTGAGTACTTATTCCGCTGCTAGTAGTTCTTCGCTAAGGAATTTCCTCACCGGGAAATTCCTCAGTGAAGATTTCATAAAAATCGCTTATTCACCCCCCCCTCTAGTCGATATAATGCACTTTCACTCATGTGAAGAAGCAAAAACTTAGGCACAACCGATACTAACCGATAGTTGTTGAAGAAGAAAGGTGAGATGCCTACCGGGGCATCCCCAAGCTTAGATTCTTGAGACTTCTTGAAATATTATCTTGGGGTGCCTTGGGCATCCTCAAGCTTGAGCTTTTGTGTCTCCTTAATTCCTTTTATATCACGGTTTCTCTTTTTATCAAAAGCTTCATTCACAACAAACTCAACAATAACTCGTGAGATAGGTTAGTATAAACCAATGCAAAACCATATCATGTTCTACTGTAACAAATCACTAACATTATTATTCAACATTGAATACTAAATGTCTCTGCATATTTAATACCCTATCCTCAAATAGAATCATTAAACAAGCAAGCATATGCAACCAATGCAAACATAACAGTAATCTGCCAAAACAGTATAGTCTGTAAAGAATGCAAGATTCATCATACTTCCCTAACTCCAAAAATTATAAGAAAAATACAAAGCTGTAGAATATTTACCAGAGCTCAATATGCAAAAGGATTCAACATTATACAATTCTCTGACTTTTCTAGGGAATGTTTGCAATAGCGGTAAACTTTCTGTTTTCAAACAGCAACATGTATACTACGAAAATAAGCATGGTAAAGGCTATCCTTGACATTTTTATTGAAAATATAGATGCAAAACATTATTCTAAATAAAAACAAGCAAATACTAAAAAAATAAAAATGATGCTCCAAGGAAAACACATATCATGTGGTGAATAAAAATATAGCTCCAAGTAAAGTTACCGATGAACGAAGACGAAAGAGGGGATTCCTTCCGGGGCATCCCAAAGCTTAGGCTCTTTGTTGTCCTTGAATATTACCTTGGGGTGCCTTGGGCATCCCCAAGCTTAGGCTCTTACCACTCCTTATTCCATAGCCCATCGAATGTTTACCCAAAACTTGAAAACTTCAACCACACAAAACTCAAAACAAAACTCGTAAGCTCCGTTAGTATAAGAAAATAAATCACCACTTAGGTACTGTCGTGAACTCATTATTTATTTATATTGGTGTTAAACCTACTGTATTACAACTTTTCTATGGTTAATACACTTACATACTAGCCATAGATTCATAAAAATAAGCAAACAACACAATGAAAACAGAACCTGTCAAAAACAGAACAGTCTGTAGTAATCTGTATCAAGAGTATACTTCTGGAACCCCAAAAATTATGAATTAAATTGCTGGACCTGAGTAATTTTTCTATTAATCATCTGCACAAAGAATCAACCTAAAATCACTCTTCTGTAAAAAATGGCAGATAATGTCGTGAGCGCTAAAGTTTCTGTTTTCTACAGCAAGATCATAAAGACTTCACCCAAGTCTTCCCAAAGGTTCTACTTGGCACTTTATTGAAACAAAAGCTATAAACATGATTACTACAGTAGCATAATCATGTGGACACACAAAAACAGTAAGGGTAAATATTGGGTTGTCTCCCAACAAGCTCTTTTCTTAAATGCCTTTCTAGCTAGGCATGATGATGGCAATGATGCTCGCATAGAAGATAAGAATTGAAACATAACGGGAGAATCATGAAGCATATGACTAGCACATTTAAGCCTAACCCACTTCCTATGCATAGGGATTTTGTGATAAAACAACTTATGGGAACAATAATCAGCTAGCATACGATGGTAAAACAAGCATAACTTCAAGATTTTAAGCACATAGAGAGGAAACTTGACATTATTGCAACTCCTACAAGCATATGTTCCTCTCTCATAATAATTTTCAGTAGCATTATGAATGAATTCAACAATATAACCAGCACCGGAAACATTCTTTTCATGACCTACAAGCATAGAAAATTTACTACTCTCCACATAAGCAAAATTCTTCTCATGAATAATAGTGGGAGCAAACTCAACAAAATAATTATCGTGCGAAGCATAATCCAATTGAAAACTAAAATTTGATGACAAGTTTCATGGTTATCATTATTCTTAATAGCATACAAGTCATTACAATAATCATCATAGATAGCAACTTTGTTCTCATAATCAATTGGAACCTCTTCCGAAATAGTGGAATCATCACTAAATAAAGTTGACACTCTTCCAAATCCACTTCCATTTTCATCACAATAAGATTCAATATCCTCCAAAATAGTGGGATCAATACTACCTAAAGTTGACACTCTTCCAAACCCACTTTCATCAATATAATCATCATAAATAGGAGGCATGCTTTCATCATAATAAATTTGCTCATCACAGCTTGGGGGACAAAAAATATCATCCTCATCAAACATAGCTTCCCCAAGCTTGTGGCTTTGCATATCATTAGCATCATGGATATTCAAGGAATTCATACTAACAACGTTGCAATCATGCTCATCATTGAAAGATTTAGTGACAAACATTTTATAGATTTCTTCTTCTAGCACTTGAGCACAATTTTTCTTACCATCATTCTCACGAAAGATATTAAAAAGATGAAGCGCAAGAGGCACACTCAATTCCATTTTTTTATAGTTTTCTTTTATAAACTAAACTAGTGATAATACAAGAAACAAAAAGATTCGATTGCAAGATCTAAAGACATACCTTCAAGCACTAACCTCCCCGGCAACGGCGCCAGAAAAGAGCTTAGTTGACGGGGTGTGAGTGCCGTTTACCTAGCCTCCCCGGCAATGGTGCCAGAAAAGAGCTTGATGTCTACTACACAACCTTCTTCTTGTAGACGTTGTTGGGCCTGCAAGTGCACAGGTTTGTAGGACAGTAGCAAATTTCCCTCAAGTGGATGACCTAAGGTTTATCAATCTGTAGGAGGCGTAGGATGAAGATGGTCTCTCTCAAACAACCCTGCAACCAAATAACAAAGAGTCTCTTGTGTCCCCAACACACCCAATACAATGGTAAATTGTATAGGTGCACTAGTTCGGCGAAGAGATGGTGATACAAGTGCAATATGGATGGTAGATAAAGGTATTTGTAATCTGAAATTATAAAAACAGCATGGCAACTAATGATAAAAGTGAGCGTAAACGGTATTGCAATGGTAGGAAACAAGGCCTAAGGTTCATACTTTCACTAGTGCAAGTTCTCTCAACAATAATAACATAGATAGATCATATAACAATCCCTCAACATGCAACGAAGAGTCACTCCAAATCCACTAATAGCGGAGAACAAACGAAGATATTATGGTAGGGTACGAAACCACCTCAAAGTTATTCTTTTGGATCAATCTATTCAAGAGTTCGTACTAGAATAACGCCTTAAGACACAAATCAACCAAAACCCTAATGTCACCTAGATACTCCATTGTCACCTCAAGTATCTGTGGGCATGATTATACGATATGCACCACACAATCTCAGATTCATCTATTCAACCAACACAAAGTACTTCAAAACGTGCCCCAAAGTTTCTACCGGAGAGTCAAGAATGTGTGCCAACCCCTATGCATAGGTTCATGGGTGGAACCCGCAAGTTGGTCACCAAAACATACATCAAGTGGCTCATGATATCCCATTGTCACCACAGATAAGCACGGCAAGACATACATCAAGTGTTCTCATAAAAGACTCAATCCGATAAGATAACTTCAAAGGGGAAAACTCAATTCATCTTGATATTCGATGTTTTTAGGGTACGTAGGATTATATAGGCGAAAGAAGTCGGTCGGGAGGTGCTCGAGGGGCCCACGAGACAGGGGGCGTGCCCTATGGGGGGGGGGCGCCCTCCTATCTCGTGGCTTCCTCGATGACCCCCCAGCTTGCACTCCAAGTCTCCTGGATCATAATCCTCCCAAAAATCTCGCTGCCGAAGGTTTCGTTCCATTTGGACTCAGTTTGATATTCCTTTTCTTCGAAATACTGAAACAGGCAATAAAACAGCAATATGGGCTGGGCCTCCGGTTAATATGTTAGTCCCAAAAGTAATATAAAAGTGTATAATAAAGCCCATAATCCTTCAAAACAGATAATATAATAGCATGGAACAATCAAAAATTATAGATATGTTGGAGACGTATCACGACGCTCGCCGCTGATGCTCGCACTCGATGCTCGCAACAAAAACAGACTATGGTGGTAGCAAAAACAAACTATGGTGGTAGCAAAAAAATGCCTGCCGTCGAGGCTCGCCGCTGATGCTCAGCGTCAGCGCTTGCAACAAAATTACCCAAGGTAGCGCTGCAGCACCACCCATTGGATCCTTCGGAAATGCTAGTTCTAGCAAAAGCAGACTATGGTGGTAGCAAAGACGTTTCCAGCAAAAATATTCTCAGAAGAACAAATCTAAAAAAGGTCGATTGTAGTAAAAACAAAAGCCAGTTCCAGCAAAAAAATCTCAATAGCAAAAACACTACTAGTGGATTGTAGCAACAAAAAAAGCCAGCTCCAGCAAAAGTTAATGGTGGTTCCAGCAAAATAATCTCATCACCAAAAAATATGTGTCGATTGTAGCAAAAAAACAACTACTTATAGAAAAAACCATCGCCGGATGCAGCTCCTTGTCGCCGCGGTTGCAGCTCCACCAACCTGGGGTACAAATCAGGTAGCCGCCGGTTGAATCAAGTTGTGGCACCTCATCGCAGAAGCTTGGCCCCCAGTTGCAGCCACTGCCTGTCTCTGCACGCATGCGTTGCTGCTCTACTCACGGCACCGATGGTCGCCGAGGCCGGCACTGTAGCGACCAGACCTCAAACAATCTGATCTCTGTGCATCAGTGTCATCCCTGAATCAGTAATGCTGACACGCACAGTACTTGAAGGATTTATAACGGAGTAGCAATCACACACTTATTACATCGAATGTCTCAAAAGAGAACTTAGTATAATAAATATGGCTTAAGGCCATCTAATAACGATAACAGCGGAAGGCTTGGAAGATAAGAGAGTCCATCAACTCCAACGGCATCACTGAGTATAAGATCACGACCTAAGGCACCTTACTCGTCGTCTGAAAAGTCTGCAACATGAACGTTGCAGCCCGAAACGGGTTAGCACATGGAATATGCTGGCAATGTAACACATAGAGAGTAATGAACAGATTAATGCTATCACTATATGCATATATGGCTGGTGGAAAGCTCTATGGTTACAGTTTTGCATAAAGCCAATTTTTCCCTACCGCAAAAGGAATAAATTTTATTTAACTATCATGGTGGTTGTTAAACATTGAGAAGGGTACTCCAACTCAATCCCAATTAAGCATCATCGTTAACCCAACAAAATTAAATTAAGTAACATAATGAGATTCACATGATAATCCAAGTACTAGATACTCAAAACGTCCATAACCGGGGACACGACTAACGATGATTAGTTTATACACTCTGCAGAGGTTTGCGCACTTTTCCCCGCAAGAATCGATCTCCTCCGCTTGATTTCTCGCACTACATGGTGTTTGAGAAACGGATGACCGAGACACAGTCTTTCAGAAGCATTAACTCTCTACTCCGGGTAGACAGTACCACCTACAACCCACTACAGCTGCTAGTCTACCTCTTCAAGAGCTCATGCAACTTAATCAACTATGCTAGAGCCCATAGTAGCTTGCGGCTGCACACGGAAGTTTCTAGCAAGAATAATCTCATGATACCTTCGATTCTGGGTGGTGGTCCATAGGAAAATCACACGGTACCCCGGGATTTCGAAAAATACAGGCAACACTGGGTTCCCCGGGTGCCTCAATCCAACCAGATGTGAATTTAAGTTGCCACCTTAAGTAAACCATTAATTTAAAAATCTCACATCTGTCATGGATACACTCACTCAATCCAAGTCTACTAGCATAGCTTGGAAATATAAGCAAACATATAAGTAACTCCCAAGGGTTTGATAATAAAACAGGTAATAGGTTCTACCTCATCTACTTCCCAAAACCCACATGTTAATCAGATCCTAATCATGCAATTGTTTGAGGATTGATCTAATGCAATAAAACTGGGTAATGGAAAGGTATGATCAAAGTGTTACTTGCCTTGATGATGATCCGTGAAACCTAGAGATTTGAAATAGCAAGCGGCGCACTCCGGGTACTCTATCTCAAACAAACAAGCATACAATAAGCACTCATCTAATGCATAGGTAAAAGTCAAAATGAGATCTAATGAGAAAGTCCAACTTAAGAACTCCGGTTTGCAAAAAGATTCAAATCAAACGAAGCAATGAAACTCAAACCGTGAAAGAAACAAGCTTCGTTTACTAATCTGGACCTAAGTCAAATTTTACAGTAGCAAAAACTTGTTTGAGTAGGTTAAACGGAAAGAGGGATTCGAGACGAAACTCAAGGCACTTGAATCGCCTGATTCCGATAAACGAGCGAAAAGTTATACTAGAAAAAAATTGGATCAGAAATCACGATCAGAAATAATCGCTGAAAATCCGAGAAAAAGAAAAATGGACGAACAGGCTAACGAATGAACGTTCGCTGTCTGCGGCTAAACGACGAAAACCGTTCGTTAAAACGAACGTACGGACGAACGTCCGCTAAATAGACTAAACCACAAATTAAAAAAAACGAACTGCATCTAATAAAAAACGGATTTAGGGTTTAAAAAAAAACCGAACGGTTTTATAAGAAAAACCGTCGGCTACCTCGGGATGCGTAACGGCGGCGGCGGAGGGTTACTCCGGCGGGACGACGGCGGTCGACGGCGAGGGCGGCGGGGTCGGGCGGCGGGTGCGGCGGTCGGCGGCGGGGTCCAGCGGCGGCTATCAGCGTCGTCGGGT
>NC_041383.1:813656266-813667432 GCF_002162155.2 Triticum dicoccoides | reverse complement strand
TGCTAGGGTTCGGGAGGGCTGCGGGGTCGGCTCCCCGGCTTATAAAGGCCGGCCAGGCCTAGAGACCTTGGCGGACACGACCCGGTAGGTCGGTTAGTTTTTTTTAAAATCATTACGCGCAGAAAAACAAATAAAAGTAATACTAAACAGACTCCAAATATCCCGAAATAAATTTTCCCCAGCTTCTAAAATCAAGCCGGACAAGACGAACATTTATTTGGGGCCTAAATGCAATTTTGAAAAACGCGCATTTTCCCTAAATTCAAATAAAATAGCAATAAACTCCAAAATAAAATCTTATTTGATTTTATTATCAAATCCTCAATATTTCTTTATTTTGGGAAAGTCATTTTATTCCCTCTCTCATATTTTATAATAGAAATAATTGAAGATAAAATAATAAAAATCAAATGATCATATTTTCAAAATTTGAGAAAACTCAAATATGAAAATAACGAAATCCTCAACTCTCTCTGTGGGTCCTTGGGTTACGTAGAATTTCTAGGATCAAGCCAAAATGCAATAAAATATGATATGCAATGATGATCTAATGTATAATATTCCAAATTGAAAATTTGGGATGTTACAAACCTACCCCCCTTAAGATGATTCTCCCCCTCGAGATTCGGGTTGGCTAGAAAATAGGTGAGGGTGGTCCTTCAGTAGATCATCCTCTCGCTCCCAGGTGGCCTCATCCTCGGTATGATGGCTCCAATGAACTTTGAAAAACTTGATAACCTTGCTGCGGGTGACTCGGCTGGCAAACTCGAGAATCTTGACTGGTTTCTCCTCATAGGTCAAATCACTATCCAACTGAATCGCTTCCAGTGGCACGGTATCTCTCAGCGGTATATCAGCCATCTCTACGTGGCACTTCTTCAACTGGGAAACGTGGAACACATCGTGAACTCCCGATAATCCTTCAGGCAATTCCAAATTGTAAGCAACTTCTCCCATACGCTCCAAAACTTTGTATGGTCCAACAAAACATGGCGCTAACTTTCCCTTAACTCCAAAGCGCTTAACTCCTCGAAGTGGAGATACACAAAGATAAACTCTGTCTCCGACTTCATAAGCTGTCTCCTTGCGTTTAGAATCTGCATAGCTCTTCTGTCTGGACTGGGCTACCTTGAGCCTATCGTGAATCAACTTCACCTTCTGTTCAGACTCTTTAATCAAATGTGGTCCAAACAACTGACGGTCTCCAACTTCGTCCCAGAACAACGGTGTCCTGCACCTCCTTCCGTACAGAGCTTCAAAAGCGGCCATCTTCAAACTAGATTGATAACTGTTGTTGTAAGAAAACTCCGCGTACGGCAAATTCTCGTCCCAACTAGATCCATAATCTAGCGCACAAGCTCTTAGCATGTCCTCCAGAATCTGATTGACTCTCTCGGTCTGTCCATCTGTCTGCGGATGAAAGGCTGTAATGAACTCTAGCCTGGTTCCCAAAGTTTCATGCAACTCATTCCAGAACTTTGAGGTAAATTGGGTTCCTCTATCTGATACAATGCTCCTCGGAACTCCATGCAGACATACGATCCTGGTCATGTATATGTTTGCCAACTTAGCACTGGTGTAAGTAGTCTTTACTGGGATGAAATGAGCTACCTTTATCAGACGATCGACTACAACCCATATCGAGTCATAGCCTAAACGAGTCCTAGGCAATCCCGTGATAAAATCCATGCCTAGCTTATCCCACTTCCATTCGGGTATCGACAATGGCTGTAACAATCCTGCTGGCTTTTGATGCTCTGCCTCCACTCTCTGACATACATCACATACTGCTACATATTCCGCAATATCCTTCTTCATTCCGGTCCACCAGAAAGTGTCCTTCAAATCCAGATACATCTTGGTATTTCCTGGGTGAATTGAGTACGGCGAATCATGGGCCTCTTGTAGAATCAACTTTCTGATCTCCGGACCATTAGGCACATAAATGCGGTCCTCAAAACATAAGGTATCGTGCTCATCCTCACGAAAACCTTTAGCTTTTCCTTTTCTCATCTTCTCCTTTATCTCGGCAATCTCCTTGTCAGTCTTCTGAGCTTCTCTGATCTTATCCATCAAAGTAGACCGAATCTCCAATGCTGCTACATAGCCTCTCGGAACTATCTCCAAACATAGCTCACGAAGATCCTCGGCTAACTCCTTTGGTAACTCTCCGGTTATGAGTGTATTGACATGGCTCTTGCGGCTCAATGCATCGGCTACTACATTAGCCTTTCCTGGATGATAAGGCAATCTCATATCATAATCCTTGATGAGCTCCAACCATCTTCTTTGTGTGAGATTCAACTCCTTCTGCGTGAAGATGTACTTCAAACTCTTATGATCCGTGTACACTTCACAATGGTTTCTGATGAGAAAATGTCTCCATGTCTTCCATGCATGCACTACGGCTGCTAACTCCAAATCATGTGTAGCATAATTTAACTCATGAGATTTAAGCTGTCGTGAGGCATACGAAATAACTCTTCCCTCCTGCATAAGCACTGCTCCAAGTCCTCGACGAGAAGCATTGCAATATACTTCATAATCCTTGCGTTGATTAGGCAAAATCAAAACTGGCGATGTAACCAAACGTTTCTTCAACTCCTGGAAACTAGCCTCACATTCCTCAGTCCATTTGAACTTGGTGTCCTTCTTCAACAACTCAGTCATGGGCTTTGCAATCTTCGAGAAATTCTCAATGAACCTCCGGTAGTATCTTGCGAGTCCAAGAAAACTTCGGATCTCTCCAACTATCGTTGGGGCTTCCCAGTTTGTCACAGTGGCAACTTTGGTGGGGTCTACTACTATTCCTTCTCCAGATATCACATGTCCGAGAAATCCAACTTCCTTCAACCAAAACTCACATTTGCTGAACTTGGCATATAACTAATGTTCTCTGAGCTTCTCCAGTACCAAACGCAAATGCTCCTTATGCTCTTCTTCATTCTATGAGTAGACCAAAATATCATCGATGAACACCACGACGAACTTATCCAGAAACTCCATAAACACCTTGTTCATCATGTTCATGAAATAGGCAGGTGCGTTAGTCAAACCAAATGACATAACGGTATACTCATACAGCCCGTACCTGGTGGTAAAAGCCGTCTTAGGTATATCCTGCTCTCGAATCTTCAACTGCTGGTATCCTGATCGCAGAATGATCTTGGAAAATACCTTAGATCCTTGCAATCGGTCCAAACAAATCATTGATCATCGGCAGTGGGTTCTTGTTCTTGATTGTCACTTCATTCAATCCTCGATAATCAACAACCATCCTTAATGATCCATCCTTCTTCTCCACTAGAAGCACTGGTGATCCCCAAGGTGAAGAACTTGGGCGAATATAGCCTTTATCCAGTGATCTTCTTCTTAATTTCCTCCAAATCTTTTGCGGGCATCCTGTACGGTCTCTTAGATATCGGCCATGTGCCTGGCAAAACCTCAATCAAAAACTCAATGTCTCTATCCGGTGGCATGCCTGGCAACTCCTCTGGAAATACGTCAGGAAAATCCTTCACCACTGGTACTTCCTCCTGTACAACTCTTCATAAGGAATTTACTTGAGTCCTCTTCGGCACATGCCGGGATACGTAATTGATCCTTCTTCCTTCTGGCGTGGTAAGAAAAATCGACTTACTGGCGCATTCAATGTTCCTTCCGTACTTAGATAACCAATACATGCCTAATATCACATCCAGTACTTGTGATTCCAATACTATTAGGTCTGAGGGAAACGTGTAGTTACCAATCCTTAATGGTAACCGATCACACCATATACTAGCCATATACTCTGCTCCTGGCGAGGTTACTAACATGGGTGACCTAAGGGCTTGGGTTGGCAGCTT
The DNA here is from genome assembly GCF_002162155.2 of Triticum dicoccoides. Classification (NCBI taxonomy): domain Eukaryota; kingdom Viridiplantae; phylum Streptophyta; class Magnoliopsida; order Poales; family Poaceae; genus Triticum; species Triticum dicoccoides. The sequence continues at coordinate 813,663,584 of NC_041383.1, read as the reverse complement.
ATACCTATCCACAAATCCCCTTGATATGTATGAACGTGATGCACCAGTATCAAAAAGAACGATTGCAGTAAATGCCTTAACCAAAAACTTACCTATTACTGCATCTGGCTGGGTTTCAACCTCCTCCACGCTAACGTGGTTCACCTGTCCCTTATTAAAAGGGTTGGGCTTATTCCCAAAGCTCCCATTGCCATTTCCATTCTTCACTTCAGGACATTCAGTGGCATAATGTCTGGTCTTCTGGCATTTGTAACAAGTGATGTGGCTCAGATCCCTCTTGGCTGGTGTTGATGGGTTGGTGCGGTTCTGTCCATTGCTTCTTCCATTCCCATTACCATTCTTGGGGCCACTATGGTTGTGCGAACTACCTCCTCCATGGGTATGCTGAAAATGTCCTCCCGTGTTTAGGGTAAAATGAGGTTTCTGCTGAGCTCCAGAATTGTACTTCCCTTGTCCATACTTCCTCTTGCGGCTGTCAATCTGCTGCTGCTTCCCTTCAATCATAAGAGCTCTATCTACCAACTCCTTGTAATTGTTGAAGGTTGGTACCATCAACTGCATGCTCAGCTCATCATTCAGTCCTTCCAAAAACTTCTCTTGCTTAGCTGCATCTGTAGCAATGTCATCTGAGGCAGAACGTGCTAACTTACTAAAGTCATCCACATACTGGCCAACAGTACGTCCTCCTTGGCGTAAGTTGCGAAACTCACGCTTCTTCATGGCCATAGCTCCTACTAAAACATGGGCAGTACGGAAAGCCTGCTGGAACTGATCCCATGTGACAGTGTTTATAGGATAAGTGGCTGTGAAATTCTCCCACCATGATGCTGCGGGTCCATCTAGCTGATGTGCAACAAAATGCACCTTCTCTGCATCTATGCATCCTGCAGTGGTTAACTCCCTTCCCGTCTTGCAGAGCCAATCATCTGCAACTATCGGCTCGGTGCTACTGGAGAGCATCGGTGGATTAAGTCTCAAGAAACGGGCTAAGTGATCAACTTGTGGGTGTGGTGGGGGGTTGTTGTAGTAGTTGTTGTTGTTCCCCTGATTCTGATTCTGGACTAGTATCTACATCAATGCATTCTGCTGCTGGATCAACTGGGTGAGCTCCGGTGGGAAAGCAAATCCATTGTCATGTCGGAGGCATCTGAGGGTTTTTAGAAAAGATGAGAATACAAAATAGAATGAGGTCTAGAGAGAAAACACTACCCATATGCACATGAGACAAAAGAAAGCAATATCACTTCAATCAATTCAAACAAGGGCATACAACGGTCTAACTATCGTTACAAAAGTGCTCAGACTATACTATTTACATGGGGGAATACTGCTACTGTTATGGTGGTCGACTAGAAAAACTGCTCGGTCGAAGACTCCATGATATCTGCTCCAGCTTCATCAACAAAGTCATCACCGCCGCTATAGTCTAGGTCCGAGTCGGTGTCGTCGATGATGATGTAGTTCTCCGGGCAAGTGCAATGACCGTCTTGTTCTCCAGTCGCGGGGAATCCCGTAAACACTTTTAGCTTCTTCTTCAGATCATCATTCTTCTCCACGAGTGTCGCTATTTCCTCCTCATATCCACTGCGCGTAGACTTGAGTTCTTCCTCCAGCTCCGTGATCTTGGTTAATGCCTTCTTCAGATCTATCATGCCTGCGCACATCTGGTTCTCCTGGCGACGAATGTGCTGGTTTAATTCCTGGATAAAAGCTGCAATTGATCTATCCTTCCTGGTGCTGATCATCTCCCATTGCTCATCTTGGCGCCCACAAATCTGGTATATAGTATCCTTGAGATCCTTGTGGTAAGCTTCTCCAATGCGTCCCATGGTGATGTGAGCTGCCATACTCTTTCCTAGACTCCAGGTTGGTGCATCAAAGGAAAACTCTATGGGCTCAGTAATGGGCATGAACGTCCTTCCTGGAACTTGAACTTAAATCATCCAATGCTCTTCTTTTGGTAAAGTGGCATGTAGGTCCCGGTGAAGCTTGGTACTCCGATGTTCAGGTACTTAGTGACTTCCTGCAAGTGGCGTCCAAAGGGTGCATCTTCATCCGGTTGCGTGAACTTGTTCCTTGCATCCACCATCCTAGAAGAGTAGAAAAGATGAGGAGTCAGAATGAGAATAGAGAGTAGTGATCTAGGGCTTTAGCTTAGTGGTCATGTCCTACAGTCAGCGTGTGCTCTGATACCATCTTGTAGCGACCAGACCTCAAACAGTCTGATCTCTGTGCATCAGTGTCATCCCTGGATCGGTAATGCTGACACGCACAGTACTTGAAGGATTTATAACAGAGTAGCAATCACACACTTATTACATTGAATGTCTCAAAACAGGACTTAGTACAATAAATATGGCTTAAGGCCATCTAATAACGATAACAACGGAAGGCTTGGAAGATACGCGAGTCCATCAACTCCAACGGCATCACTGAGTATAAGACCACGACCTAAGGCACCTTCCTCGTTGTCTGAAAAGTCTGCAACATGAACGTTGCATCCCGAAACGGGTCAGCACATGGAATATGCTGGCAATGTCAGACACAGAGAGTACTGAATAGAATAATGCTATCACTATATGCATATATGGCTGGTGGAAAGCTCTATGGTTACAGTTTTGCATAAAGCCAATTTTTCCCAACTACAAAAGGAATAAATTTTATTTAACTAACATGGTGGTTGTTAAACATTGGGAAGGGTACTCCAACTCAATCCCAATTAAGCATCATCGTTAACCCAACAAAATTAAATTAAGTAACATGATGAGATTCACATGATAATCCAAGTACTAGATACTCAAAACGTCCATAACTGGGGACACGGCTAACCATGATTAGTTTGTACACTTTGCAGAGGTTTGCGCTCTTTTCCCGCAAGACTCGATCTCTTCCGCTTAATTTCTCGCATTACATGGTGTTTGAGAAACGGATGACCGAGACACAATCTCTAAGAAGCATTAACTCTCTACTCCGGGTAGACAGTACCACCTACAACCCACTACAGCTGCTAGTCTACCTCTTCAAGAGCTCACTCAACATAATCAACTATGCTAGAGCCCATAGTAGCTTGCGGCTGCACACAGAAGTTTCTAGCAAGAATAATCTCATGATCCCTTTGAGTCTAGGTGGCGGTCCATAGGAAAATCACACGATACCCCGGGATTTCCAAAAATACAGGCAACACTGGGTTCCCTAGGTGCCTCAATCCACCCAGATGTGAATTTAAGTTTCCACCTTAAGTAAACCATTAATTTAACAATCTCACATCTGTCATGGATACACTCACCCAATCCACGTCTACTAGCATAGCTTGACAATATAAGCAAACATAGAAGTAATTCCCAAGGGTTTGATAATAAAATAGGTAATAGGTTCTACCTCATCTACTTCCCAAAACCCACATGTTAATCAGATTCTAATCATGCAATTGTTTGAGGATTGATCCAATGCAATAAAACCGGGTAATGGAAAGGTATGATCAAAGTGTTACTTGCCTTGCTGATGATCCGTAAAACCTAGAGATTCGGAGTAGCAAGCGACGCACTTCGGGTACTCTATCGCAAACAAACAAGTATACAATAAGACTCATATAATGCATAGGTAAAACTCAAAAAGAGATCTAACCAGAAAGTCCAACTTAAGAACTCCGGTTTGCAAAAAGAATTAAATCAAACGAAGCAATGAAACTCAAACGGCGAAAGAAACAAGCTTCGTTTACTAATCTGGACCTAAGTCAAATTTTACAGTTGCAAAAACTTGTTTGAGTAGATTAAACGGAAAGAGGGTTTCGAGATGAAACTCTAGGCGCTTGAATTGCCTGATTCCGATAAACGAGCGAAAAGTTATACTAGAACGAAAATCGGATCAGAAATCGCAATCAGAAATAATTGCAAAAAATCCGAGAAAAAGAAAAACGGAAGAACAGGCGAACGGACAAACGTTCGTTGTCTGGCGGCAGCGTCGAGCGCGGGCGGCGGTCGGTGGCGAGGGAGGCGGGGTCCGGCGGCCGCTGGCGGCGGCGTCGGGCGGTAGCGGCGGCGCGACGGCGTCGGGCGAGGGTGGCGGCATCGAGCGCGGGCGGCGGCGGCGGAGCTCGGGTGGCGCTAGGGTTCGGGTGAGCTACGGGGTCAGCTCCCCGGCTGATAAAGGCTGGCCGGGCCAAGAGTCCTAGGCGGACACGACTCGGTAGGTCGGTTAGTTTTTTTTAAATCATTACGCGCAGAAAAACAAATAAAAGAAATACTAAACGGACTCCAAAAATCCCGAAATAAAATTTCCCCTGCTTCTAAAATCAAGTCGGACAAGAATAACATTTATTTGGGGACTAAATGCAATTTTGAAAAACGCGCATTTTTCCTAAATTCAAATAAAATAGCAATAAACTCCAAAATAAAATCTTATTTGATTTTATTATCAAATCCTCAATATTTCTTTATTTTGGGAAAGTCATTTTATTCCCTCTCTCATATTTTATAATAGAAATAATTAAAGATAAAATAATAAAAATAAAATGATCTTATTTTCAAAATTTGAGAAAAACTCAAATATGAAAATAACGAAATCCCCAACTCTCTCCGTGGGTCCTTGAGTTGCGTAGAATTTTTAGGATCAAGCTAAAATGCAATAAAATATGATATGTAATGATGATCTAATATATAACATTCCAAATTGAAAATTTGGGATGTTACAGGCACCGGCGGTGGCCTCGTAGCACCCGTGGTGGCCTCAAAGCACCCATGGTGGTCGTTCCCGTCGGCAGCGGCGACCGCATCTGCAGTGGCCCAAAAAGTGGATGGGAGAAGAACGACAGAGGAGATGCATCTTGTGAGAGAAAAAGGAGTGGTTGAGAAATCTCCTCGTGAAGAGATAAGATAAGGCCCACATGCAAAGCGGTGCACAGTTAGTGAAAAAAAGAACTGAAACGAGTAGATTTGCTTATGATTCTAGCCACAGAGCAAAAGCGATCGAACGCGTGCGAAGCGACCGGCCCAAGGTTCGGCCGGCGCTCCGGCCCCAAACAATTCCCAAAATATATCGGTCGTCCATCAAGTTGCACATATGACTATTTTTTTTCCAAATGTTGACAAATACATGAAACGATGCTCAAATTTGTCTCGTGGTGCAAATATAGTGCAACTTCTGTATATAGCTATCTACGGCACCTTTGTGGTGTGCCGGTGTGGCCGCTGGCCTACAGTCAGTGACTGAAAGGGGGTGGAACAATGCATTTTTCTAGAAAACCACCTGAATTAGTACCAAATCTCGTAAAATAACTTGTGAGATCCCCTGAATGGACTAGTAAGCAGAACGGGACTTTTTCCCTATTTTAAGTTTCCTTTGCAATTCTTGGTTTTTCTACGGTAGTCTATCAAGCACCCTACACATGACGGTGTACTAGAATATAGGCCGCGAAAAGACTTGTCAGAGAAGAAGAAAAAGGTAGAGTTAGAGAATGCAAACGCAGGGTGGCTCAGCGAAGATTTTCCTGTGGTTCGAACTGTTTGCACTATCCTTGTCCACGTCGATGGAGGCTTCGTTCCACTAAGGATATAAGACCACAAGGATACCGGTTGTGATTTTGACGAGGGCACTACTGCTTGAAGGACAATTACCCATCAAGGGTCCACGAAGGAGCGACCAACATATGCCCCCACGATGCATATACCCGCAAAAGACTAGCCTCGCTCGGGGTGGATATTCATGAAGTAAAATGACAATACAATACAGCGGTGGTATCTGACCTCTGCTAAACTCGGCCAACGGACCTCCTCCTAACAGATATCCCATTACTTGTACGACAAGAGATGTATCAATGGATCAACTTGGGAGACCAGCCATGTAAACCGACTTGGGCACATGTAACCCTACCCTCATCAACCTATATAAAGGGGAGGTAAGGGCCTCCCAAGTCGGCATCCAAACATATGTTTCCCTCATACGAGGCACATTAACAAAATGACACAAAGGAGGAAGAGTTTTACGTCACTGCGAGGGCCTGAAGCTAGGTAAATCCTTGTCCAATTTGTACCCTATTCGGATCCTCTATATATGCGCTCTCAGCCCCTTGAGCAGGTGCTGATTGAAAGGGCCCAGAGGCGGAGCCGGGTTTCATATTCTGCATCGATGACTGCGGATCCCGGCCGCATGGCGCAGTGGAGTCTCGGCGTCAGATGTGGGTTGACGGACTCGCGGAACGCTATCTAGCGTCGTGTGGCATCGATAGCAGGCCTAGCAACGTCGTTGCGTCAGCTAATGTTCTGAAGATGGATAGGTGGAAGACGGCGGTGCGCACCTCGGAGAGTGCGCCGAACCGGTGTGTGCCCCAGATCCGTCATTATGGCTTGGTTGGGGTCTCTGGCTTTAGTGATAGGGTTTGGTGCAAAGTTTGTTTGATAAGTTTGAGAATAGGGTTTAGGGTTTTCCGTGGGGCAATGCCTCTCCACGTCTCTCTATATATAATGATCAGCACATAAAGTTACATAAGTACAGAATAGATGTATGTGACACGCTAGACCTATTTTAACACTCCCCTCAATCTGAACTTCTACTCTGTACAAGGTTTAGATTGGTACTAAAACGGTCTAGCATCTATCGAGTGGCTGGTTTGGTAAACACATCAGTCAGCTGATCATTAGAGAAAATGAACCTGACCTCAAGAGCTCCAGAAGCAACAAGCTCACGCACAAAACGGAAATCAATCACAATGTGCTTGGTACGTGCATGGAAAACTGGAATGACGGTCAGATATGTGGCTCCTAAATTATCACACCAGAGAACGGGAAGACGCTTCTGTGAAACACCAAGCTCTTTGAGTAGTGACTCTACCCAGATGGCTTCAGCAGCTCCGTTTGGCAAAGCTTTGTACTCGGCCTCTATACTGGATCTTGACACTGTCGATTGCTTCTTAGAACTCCAGGAAATGAGATTCGTTCCAACAAAGATAGCAAAGCCTTCGGTGGATCGGCGATCATCAGGGCGTCCCGCCAAATCTACATCAGTAAAAGTACTAATGCTCGTGGAGGTAGCCTTCCAAAACTTCAGTCTTGTGTGCAATGTCCCTTTCACATACCGTAGAATGCGCTTAATAGCTTCCCAATGAATATTAGTGGGCTGCGTGAGATACTGCATACCTTGTTCACTGCAAACAAAATATCCGGATGAGTGAGTGTCAAATACTACAATCCACCAACGACACTGTGATACCGGCAAGAATCATCGGTACTGAGAGGTTGTCCAGACACTCGGGAAAGCTGGTCTGAGGTAGACAATGGTGTGGAAGTGGTCTTACAATTCTCCATGCTCACACGGTGCAACAGAT
>NC_041383.1:813623276-813656129 GCF_002162155.2 Triticum dicoccoides | reverse complement strand
AGTTGTACGACGCTTCCAAACCAAGGAAGTACTCCAACAGCCCAAGGTCCGTGATAGGGAAACTAGCTGCAAGGGAGTGAACAAGACCATCAACAGCTCATGGAGAAGATCTGGCGATAACAATATCATCCACATAGACGAGCATATAGATCTGAACATCACGATAGCGGAAGAAAAACAGAGATGTGTCTGCTTTGGAGGAGACAAAACCAAGTTGAATAAGACGTGCACTGAGCCGAGCGTACCACACACGAAGGGACTGTTTGAGTCCATAGAGATCCCGCTGCAGCTTGCATACATGCGAGGGATACTGGACGTCCTCAAAACCAGGCGGCTGCTGCATATAAACATCCTCAGATAAGAAACCATGAAGGAAGGAGTTACTGACATCAATCCCCGAAGACTCCAACCACGAGAGACAGCAAGAGCAAGAACCAATCGAATAGTAGCCGGCTTGACAACCGGACTGAACATGTCGCCATAGTCAATGCCAAGTTGTTGGGTGAAACCATGGGCGACTAGTCGGGCCTTGTACTTATCAACAGAGCCATCTAGACGATGCTTGGTCTTGAAAATCCATTTACTCCCAACAATGTTGATTCTGCGCGGACAAGGCACAAGAACCCAAGTCTTGTTGTGATGAAGGGTGGTTAGCTCATCAATCATCGCTGTACGCCAGGCGGTCTCTCAGAGAGCATCGCGATGAGAGACAGGCACCGCATGAAACGCGCGCCGGCGAGGATCATACCAGACGGTCCCATCAGTCGGTACAAGCGCACGCCGAGTGTGATGGGAGGTGCGTGTGACCATGGTGTCACTAGGAGCAGCTGGAGGCATCACGGTCGAGGGGACAAGGCTGGCATCGACAAACGGCAACACGAGTTGAGCAGTCGGCAACGACGGAGTAGCATCATCCTGCACCGAGGGAGAAGGTGAGTCGGGCTCGGAGTCAGTGCACGGCAAGGCGGACGCGCGCGGTGAAGGAGCCATCGATGGGCCGGCGAGGCGGCCGCTTGGGCTGCAGATGCGCAGGGCGAGGCCGCCGCTGAGTTTGCCGATGGGTCAGGCAAAGTGGTAGCCGACCATGCGGGGACGTGCATGTCCCATGCACGTCGATCACCGGGGAGGGTGGCGCATCGGCCGCGTGTGAACGCGGAGCGACAGACGGGCCAAGCACGCGCCGGGCGGGGGGCGTGCATGCGCCATGCATGTTGGGTGCCGGGGATGGAGGCACGTCAGCCGCGATGTCCTGCATAGAAGTAGCATGGCCCGGAACAGGCGAGTCAGTAGTAAAATAGGACAGGTCATATTTGCGCATATGGTCACCCGTAGTCGGTTGGAAGGAAAAGAGAGAACATCAACCAAGGAGGAGACATCTACGGTGACCCCAGGGGTGGCATAGGGAAAAACAGACTCGTCAAAAACAACATCACGAGAGATGTATATACGTCCCGTGGAATGATCGAGACACTTGTATCCCTTATGCATCGGACTATAGCCGAGGAACACGCACATGGTGGAATGAAAAGCAAGTTTGTGTGCATTATATTTGTGCAAACTAGGCCAGCAAGAGCACCCAAAAGTGCACAGGAAGTTGTAATCGGGTTGCACCTTAAGGAGACGATACATGGGTGTATCTTGTTGAAGGACAGGTGCAGGCATGCGGTTAATGACGTAGCACGCAGCGAGGAACACTTCATCCCAAAAACATAAAGGGAGAGAAGAATGAGCCAGCAAGGCAAGACCTGTTTCTACAAGATGATGGTGTTTGCATTCAGCAACTCCATTTTGCTGCGAGGTGTGCGGGCAAGACACACGATGGGACATCCCAGTGCATTGAAAATAGCGATGCAATTTGTGGTACTCGCCACCCCAGTCCGACTGAACGGCTATGATTTTAGTGTGGAGAAGACGCTCAACATGAGCCTGAAAAACATAAAACACTTGCTCAACGTCAGACTTGTGCTTAAGGAGATATATCCAACAGAAGCGAGAATAATCATCGACAAAGCTAACATAATACTTATAACCTCCGGAAGAGGCAATAGAAAGCCCCCATACGTCATACTGAATTAACTCAAGAGGCATAGTGGAAACATGATCAGATAAATTATATGGCAATTGTCGACTCTTAGCATGCTGACAAGCATCACACACTCAAGTCTGGCGTTCAGAAGAACACACTAAATCATTATGCTTAACAACGTTTTGAACAATATTATTGGAGGGATGACCGAGACACTGATGCCATTGGGACGGAGTGGTCTTGAAGCTGAGAGACGCTTGGCGGGTGGAGGAGGATGACACGCGACTAAATGGGATGGGGTAGAGTCCACCATGACTTTTACCGTGAAGAAGAACTTGTTGGAGATATGCCCCAGAGGCAATCATGTATGATGATATTTCCTATGTGTTTATGAATAAAGATAGTCCTTGGACATTATCAATGATGTGTATCAGCAAGTACGTGACTTGTTTGTGGGACTATGCATTGTATGATGACTGTCCTAAAAGGTCCCTAGTCGAAAGGGCTGTGTGGACGCGCAGCCAACTAGACTAGCATATGACACGGTCGATGGCTTGGTCTCACTAGCCATGGAGCATTGGATGCTAACCGGATAATATGGACTTGGAAAGGTCTGGTCGGATTCGACGTAGTCGGATCCGAGCCGAGATAAGGTCCGAGTTGGACAGACCCAACTATGAGACACAACGATATGTCATATGTGAGTCTCTAGTACAACATACGTTCTATGTCCTAAGACCTGAACTGACGCATGTACTCGGGGTGGTGACAGACCTGCTTTGGGCCGACCAAACGCTACTCTGTGACTGGGTAGTTACAAAGGTAGGTTTCGGGCTTGTCTAGTCCCATGCTGCGAGGCATGGTCGAGCAAGATGGGATTTGCCCCTCCGATCAAGAGAGATATACTCTGGGCCCCTCGTGTGATCCGACCAGGATAAGCATGGCCATGCGACAAGGATTATGAGATAATCCGTATAGTGGTCGGTATCACTGGAACGAGAAAGAGGTCGGGCTAGCACAAGGATGACAGTCTCGCCTTGAGCCCGACAACATATATCGTGAGGCAAAGGGAACAGAAGTGTGACACGTTGTACAGGTTTGCCTAACCAGCTTCATAGTCTGCTTGGTGGTTGGCATGCCTTGCTAGAGGCCGCTACCAACCGTGCAGGTCGATGGTGATCCGAACTGCGACCAAGCCGACATGAACCTAAGGGGTCGCGTGCTTAAGGGAAGGAACCTACGAGGTCGGTTCACAGGACACTGGTCGGATGTGATCCGAACTGGACTAGGAATGTGACCGAGTAGACTTTGGGCTTTAGGGTCCGTGCGAGGCCCAAGTGTTGAGCCTGCAACGGACGCCTATATAAAGTGGAGGTGCGGCACACTCATGCGGTTTTGATCGCTTCGGCACTGTGACTAGGGTTTGCATGTGTTGCAAATAGCCACCTCCACTCGCCGCCGACTGTGTGATCGGACCTAGTAGTCCGTCGCACGGTGTTCCTCCCGCACGCGCGGATACCGTTAGAGGCGGTGCACTTGCGCTGCTCCGGCAAACTTGTACGTAGGATTGGACGACCGGCTGTTCGAGGGAGATCAGACGAGGAGGAGACGGTCCACGCGGACGTGCCGTCCCAACTCTTCTTCCGCTGCACCGCACTGCGCGTCTTGTGGTAATGACCTGTGATCCATCTCCCGTAGCATGTTCTTGGTTGTTTTGCGTGTTGTAAAATTTAATTTGCAGTTGACGCACCCTACCGTAGATCCCAACTGTGGTATCAGAGCCTTTGCTATAGGATTTGGAGTCAGATCGTATGCATATTAGATATATGGAGGCGGCAGATGAGATCTGTTGTTGTTTATAAGATCGGCTATGTGCATGGTTAATGTGATCAACTGCACATGGGGATCGTTGAGGCTATGTTTTCTGTCAATCGGGATCGATGAGGTCGTGACACGATCTACCCCTACCGGTCGGTCATCCACCATCGGGGTTAAGAGTGAAACGTAAATCCGAATCGGATTCGCGATGATCGATATGATCGGTCAAATCAGAAAATTCGGCGTGAACGGAGTTCAGATGCGATCTGTGATTTCCGAAAACACATCGCTTAGTGATTGCATATTTTCTGTTGTAGATCAATGGCACCACCTGTTCAACCCAACTTTGCATTGAAATCAATTCTGGAAAAGGATAAACTGAATGGAACAAACTTTACCACCTGGTATAGAAATCTGAGAATTGTTCTCAAGCATGATAAAAAGGAACATGTTCTAGATGATCCACTTCCAGAGGAACCTACCGATAATGCTAATGCCACAACTAAGAATGCCTACCAGAAACTCGTTGATGAATCAAAGGAGATCAGCTGTCTGATGCTGGATTGTATGGAGCCCGATTTGCAACAACATTTCGAAAATGTTGAGGCTTACGATATGATCGAGAGTCTCAAGAGCATGTTTTAGACACAGGATAGGACCGAAAGGTTCAACGTCTGGCGATCCTTGATGGATTGCAAGCTGAAGGAAGGTGATCCACTGAGCCCACATGTGATCAAGATGATCGGGTATGTGCAAGCTTTGGATCGTTTGGGCTTCCCTCTCTTGGATGAGCTGGCTACTGATGCTATTCTGGGTTCTCTTCCGCCCAGCTATGGGACGTTCATCTCGAACTATCATATACATGGCATGGATAAGAAGCTCACTGAATTGCATGGGATGCTCAAAGTGGCAGAGCAGGATATTAAGAAAGGCATGCATCAAGTGTTGATGGTGCAGAAATCGGCTAAGTTCAAGAAGAGTTGGTCCAAGAAAAGGGCTAAGGCAAAGGGCACAGAGACGGTAACCTCTGCCGCTGCGCCGAAGTCTGGACCGGACTTGAAGACCGTTTGCTTTCACTGTAAGGAGACCGGTCACTGGAAGAGGAACTGTAGCAAGTGGCTTGCAGAGCATGACAAGAAGGCCGGAAATGCTTCTTCAGGCAAAGGTACACTTGTTGCATATGTTATAGACATTTACCTTGCTGACATACCTAGTAGCTCTTGGGTATTTGATACCAGATCGGTTGTTCATATTTTCAACTCGATGAAGGGGCTGGTAAGAACTAGGCGTGTGGCACAAGGGGAGATTGACATCAGGGTCGGCAACAAAGCAAGAGTTGTTGCGTTGGAGGTTGGCACGATGCAGCTCCAGCTTCCTTCCGCATTCATTATGGAATTGAATAATTGTTATTACATTCCTGCACTTAGTCGGAACATTATTTCTGCCTCATGTTTGATGAGTCAAGGTTATGAATTCAATTTAAAGGACAATGGTTGTTCGATATTTTTTAATGGTATGTTCTACGGCTATGCACCCATTGTTGATGGGCTATTTATATTGAATCTAGAGCAGGAACCGGTGTATAACATGAATGTCAAGAGGCATAAGCCTAATGAGATAAATCTGTCATACTTCTGGCATTGCCGGCTTGGACACATTAGTCTGAAACGCATGAAGAAGCTCCATGATGATGGGCTCCTAACTTCGTCCGACTTTGGGTCGTTCGAGACATGTGAGTCATGCTTGCTCGGCAAGATGACTAAGTCTCCTTTCGCAAAGAGTTGCGAGAGGGCGTCCGAGCTGTTGGAGCCTATACACAGTGATGTGTGTGGTCCAATGAGCACAACTGCCAGAGGTGGCTATCAGTACTTCGTGACTTTTACCGACGACTTGAGTAGATATGGATATATCTATTTAATGAGGCACAAGTCGGAGACTTTTGAAAAGTTCAAAAGAGTTTCAGAACGAGGTTGAGAATCAGCTCGGCAAGACTATAAAGCTTCTGCGATGTGATCGTGGAGGTGAGTACATGAGCCAGGAGTTTGATGATCATATGAAAAGTCGAGGTATAGTACCTCATCTCACACCTCCGGTTACGCCACAGAGAAACGACATGTCGGAACGGAGGAATAGGACCTTGTTGGACATGATCTGGTCTATGATGAGCAAATCAGATTTACCCTTGTCATTCTGGGGATACACTCTAGAAATAGCAGCTTTCACACTTAACAGGGTACCATCAAAATCCATAGACAAGACACCACATGAGATGTGGACCGGGAAGAGTCCCAGTTTGTCTTTTCTAAAGATTTGGGGTTGTGAAGAATTTGTCAAGCGACTTATGTCAGACAAGCTTACACCTAAATTGGATAAATGCATATTCGTGGGATATCCGAGGGAAACCTTGGGATATAGCTTCTACAACTAGGAAGAGAACAAAGTGTTTGTTGCTCGGAATGGGGTTTTCCTTGAGAAAGAGTTTCTCAGTCGAGAGGCCAGTGGGAGGACGGTCCGACTCGAAGAAATTCGAGGACCACTCGGGGACGGCTTGGCTGGTGATGAGATCATACCGGAGTCAGTCAGGGAACCCGTAGTGGAAGCGGCACCGGAACCATGAAGGTCGAAAAGATTGCGTAGAGTGCGCGATGTATTGTTGCTAGAAAGCGATGAGTCGGCCACATATGCGGAAGCGATGGTGAGCCCAGATTCTGAGGCATGGCTGGAGGCCATTAGATCCAAGTTAAAGTCCATGGATGAGAATCAAGTCTGGGACTTGGTTGATCTGCCGCCTGGCGTAACAACCATTGGTTGCAAATGGGTCTTTAAGAAGAAAACCGATGTGGATGGAAATGTTCAGATCCACAAAGCTCGGCTTGTCACTAAAGGTTATGGACAAGTTCAAGGAATTGACTACGACGAGACTTATTCGCCGGTAGCGATGCTGAAATCGGTGAGGATCATACTAGCTATAGCTGCATATTTCAATTACCAGATATGGCAGATGGATGTCAAAACGGCTTTCCTTCACGGAAATTTAACCGAGGACGTGTATATGATACAACCCGAGGGTTTTTGTCGATCCGACTAGCACTAGTAAGGTATGCAAGATCAAGAGATCCATTTATTGGTTGAAGCAAGCATCTCGGAGTTTGAACATTCGTTTTGATGAGGTCGTCACTGGTCTTGGTTTCATCAAAAGTGAAGAGGACTCTTGTTTATACAAGAAGTTAAGTGGGAGCTCGATAGTGTTTTTGATCTTGTATGTGGATGACATATTGTTGATCGGAACAATGTTTCGATGCTAAACTTGGTCAAGGAATCATTGAATGACAAGTTTTCGATGAAGGACCTTGGTGAGGCAGTCTATATTTTAGGCATTAAGATCTATAGAGATAGATCGAGGAGGCTACTCAGCTTAAGCCAGAGCACGTACATAGATAAAGTGTTGAAGCGGTTCAACATGAGTGAAGTGAAGAAAGGGTTCTTGCCACTCTCACATGGTATAAGGCTAAGCGAGACTCAGAGTCCTTCGACATCTGATGAGCGAAGCAGGATGAGTAGGATTCCGTATGCCTCGGCAATCAGATCCATCATGTATGCCATGATATGTACAAGGCCTGATGTTGCTTTTGCAATAAGCCTAACAAGTAGATACCAGGCCAACCCAGGTGAGAGTCACTGGGCAGCGGTGAAGACTATTTTGAAGTACCTGAAAAGGACTAAAGAGATGTTCCTAGTTTATGCAGGTGAGGAAGAGCTCGTCGTAAGGGGTTACGTCGATGCTAGTTTCCAAACCGACAGAGATGATTGTCGATCACAGTCCGGATTCGTGTACGTCCTGAACAGAGGAGCAGTGCACTGGATGAGTTCCAAGCAGGATACAGTGGCCAATTCTACCACAGAAGCCGAATACATTGCGGCTTGTGAAGCTGCAAAGGAAGGTGTTTGGATCCGGCATTTTCTGGATGATCTTGGTATTTTCCAAGTCTCGGTGAAACCCTTGGACCTTTATTGTGACAATTCTGGTGCCATCGCACAAGCCAAGGAGCCGAGGAATCACCACAAGGTCAGACACATAGACCGGAAATATCACCTGATAAGAAAGATCGTAAAGAATGGTGATGTAGAGTTATGCAAGATTCACACGGATGCAAATGTTGCAGATCCCTTGACTAAGCCGCTTCCACAACCCAAGCATGAGGGGCACGTTAGAGCTATGGGCATTCGATGTCTATTTGATTGACTCTAGTGCAAGTGGGAGACTGTTGGAGATATGCCCTAGAGGCAATCATGTATGATGATATTTCCTATGTGTTTATGAATAAAGATAGTCCTTGGATATTATCAATGATGTGTATCAGCAAGTACGTGACTTGTTTGTGGGACTATGCATTGTATGATGACTGTCCTAAAAGGTCCCTAGTCGAAAGGGCTGTGTGGACGCGCAGCCAACTAGACTAGCATATGACACGGTCGATGGCTTGGTCTCACTAGCCATGGATCATTGGATGCTAACCGGATAATATGGACTTGGAAAGGTTTGGTCGGATTCGACGTAGTCGGATCCGAGCCGAGATAAGGTCCGAGTTGGACAGACCCAACTATGAGACACATCGATATGTCATCTGTGAGTCTCTAGTACAACATACGTTCTATGTCCTAAGACCTGAGCTGACGCATGTACTCGGGATGGTGACAGACCTGCTTTGGGCCGACCGAACGCCACTCCGTGACTGGGTAGTTACAAAGGTAGGTTTCGGGCTTCTCTAGTCCCATGCTGCGAGGCATGGTCGAGCAAGATGGGATTTGCACCTCCGATCAGGAGAGATATACTCTAGGCCCCTCATGTGATCCGACCAGGATAAGCATGGCCATGCGACAAGGATTAAGAGATAATCCGGATAGTGGTCGGTATCACAGGAACGAGAAAGAGGTCGGGCTAGCACAAGGATGACAGTCTCGCCTTGAGCCCGACAACATATATCGTGAGGCAAAGGGAATAGAAGTGTGACACGTTGTACAGGTTTGCCTAACCAGCTTCATTGTCTGCTTGGTGGTTGGCATGCCTTGCTAGAGGCCGCTACCAACCGTGCAGGTCAGAGGTGATCCGAACTGCGACCAAGCCGACTTGAACCTAAGGGGTCGCGTGCTTAAGGGAAGGAACCTACGAGGTCGGTTCACAGGACACTGGTCGGATGTGATCCGAACTGGACTAGGAACGTGACCGAGTAGACTTTGGGCTTTAGGGTCCGTGCGAGACCCAAGTGTTGAGCCTGCGACAGACGCCTATATAAAGTGGAGGTGCGGCACACTCATGCAGTTTTGATCGCTTCGGCGTTGTGACTAGGGTTTGCATGTGTTGCAAATAGCCACCTCCACTCGCCGCCGACTGTGTGATCGGACCTAGCAGTCCGCCGCATGGTGTTCCTCCTGCACGCGCGGATACCGTTAGAGGCGGTGCACTTGTGCCGCTCCGGCAAACTTGTACGTGGGATCGGACGACCGGCTGTTCGAGGGAGATCGGACGAGGAGGAGACGATCCACGCGGACGCGCTGCCCCAACTCTTCTTCCGCTGCATGGCACTGCGCGTCTAGTGGTAGCGACCTGTGATCCATCTCCCGTAGCATGTTCTTGGTTGTTCTGCGCCTAGGAAAATTTAATTTGCAATTGACGCACCCTACCATAGATCCCAACAGAATTTTCTTCGTGGTTGTGTCCTTAACAAGGAAAAGGAAATGATGAAATTCCACAAAAACATCATTGTCAAGGAAAAGTCGGTAAACAGAAAGGAGATGTTGATAAATATGTGGAAGATGAAGAATATTTCCTAAACAAAGAGATGAACCGGGTATAGTGGAATAACCAATATATGAAATAGACAAACTTGCACCATTTTCCACTTGCACTTGATCCTACCCGCCATAGCGCTCATGGAAGTGTAGACGGTCGAGATCGCTCGTCAGGTGGTCCGTTGCACCGGTGTCCAGGATCCAGTGCGGCGGATCATGAGCAGAGGAGGAGGTGGAGGCAGAGTTGGGGGCGCGGTTGTCAGTATCATAGCGGCTGTGACAATCGCCCGCCTTGTGCCCCTAGTTTTTGCAAATCTGGCAGCAGGGACGCCAGCGTCAGTTGCGACCGCCCCCGTTGCCTCCTCCATTGCGGCCATTGCCGCTGTTGCCACCAGGGGCACCTCCCTAGCCGTGGTCGTAGCCACCGAATCTGGGCGGGGGGTGTTGAAAATATGCCCTAGAGGCAATAATAAAGTGTTTATTATATTTCCTTGTTCATGATAATTGTCTATTGTTCACGCTATATTTGTATTAACCGGAGACCGTAATACATGTGTGAATACATAGACCACAACATGTCCATAGTGAGCCTCTAGTTCACTAGCTCATTGCTCAATAGATGGTTATGGTTTCCTGACCATGGACATTGGACGTCATTGCCGGTAGCGATATTGAACGAGGTACGGGGATACCGACGATCAAATCTCGGGCAAGTAACATATAGATGGACAAAGGGAATTGTCTACGGGATTGATTGAATCCCAGACATCATAGTTCATCCGATGAGGTCATCGTAGAACATGTAGGAGACAATATGGGTATCCACATCCCGCTATTGGTTATTGTTCGGAAAGATGTCTCGGTCATGTCTGCATGGTTCCCGAACCCGTAGGGTCTATAGACTTAAGGTTCGGTGACAGTAGAGTTGTAATGGGAAATTGTATGTGGTTACTGAGTGTTGTTCGGAGTCCAAGATGAGATCCCGGAAGTCATGAGGAGTTCGGGAATGGTCCAGAGGTGAAGATTAATATATGGGAAGTCCAGTTTCAGTCGCCGGAATAGTTTCGGGGGTTATCGGTTTTGTACCACTACCATCGAAAGTTGTCCGGGGGTCCACCGGGTTGGGCCACCTACCCCGGGGGACCAAGTGGGCTGAATATGGGTGGCAACCAGCCCCCTAGTGGGCTGGTGCGCCCCCCCCCTCCCAAGGGCCTAAGGCCCCTAGGGATGGAAACCCTAGGGGGTGGGGGCCCCTCCCACCTTGCTTGGGGGGCAAGTCCCCCCCAATTGCCCCCCTCTCTACATGCATCTAGGGGGCGGCCCCCTCTCCCCTTCACCCTATAAATATAGGGGGGTGGAATGGCAGCCGCACCCTTGCCCCTGGCGCAACCCTCCCCCTCCTACACCTCCTCCTCCATAGTGCTTGGCGAAGCCCTGCCGGAGAACCACGAGCTCCACCACCACGATGCCATTGTGCTGCCGGAGTTCTCCCTCAACTTATCCTCTCCCCTTGCTGGATCAAGAATGAGGAGACGTCCCTGGGCTGTATGTGTGTTGAACGCGGAGGCGCCGTCCGTTCGGCACTTGGATCAAATCTTCCGCGATTTGAATCACCGCGAGTACGACTCCATCATCCGCGTTCTTGTAACACTTCCGCTATGCTATCTTCAAGGGTATGAAGATGCACTCCCTCTCTCTCTCATTGCTAGCATCTCCTAGATTGATCTTGGTGACACGTAGGAATTTTTTTGAATTATTACTACGTTCCCCAACAGTGGCATCATGAGCTAGGTCTATGCGTAGATTCTATGCACGAGTAGAACACAAGTAGTTGTGGGTGATGATTTGGTCAATTTGCTTACCGTTACTAGTCCTATATTGATTTGGCAGCATTGTGGGATGAAGCAGCCTGGACCGACCTTACACCTATGCTTACGTGAGACAGGTTCCACCGACTGACATGCACTTGTTGCATAAGGTGGCTAGAGGGTGTCTGTCTCTCCAACTTTAGTCGGATCGGATTTGATGAAGAGGGTCCTTATGAAGGGTAAATAGCAATTGGCAATCACCGTTGTGGCTTTTGCGTAGGTAAGAAATATTCTTGCTAGAAACCCATAGCAGTCACGTAAAACATGCAACAACAATTAGAGGACGTCTAACTTGTTTTTGCAGGGTATGCTATGTGATGTGATATGGCCAAAAGGATGTGGCGAATTATATATGTGATGTATGAGATTGATCATGTTCTTGTAATAGGAATCATGACTTGCATGTCGATGGGAATGACAACTGGTAGGAGCCATAGGAGTTGTCTTAATTATTGTATGACCTGCAGGTCAATAAAAGCGCCATGTAATTAATTTACTTTATTGCTAACCGTTAGCCATAGTAGTAGAAGTAATAGTTGGCGAGACAACTTCATGAAGACACGATGATGAAGATCATGATGATGGAGATCATGGTGTCATGCTGGTGATGATGGTGATCATGCCGCGCCTCGGAGATGGAGATCAAAGGCACAAGATGATATTGGCCATATCATGTCACTTTATGATTTGCATGTGATGTTTTTCATGTTTACATCTTATTTACTTAGAACAATGGTAGCATGAATAAGATGATCCCTCACTAAAATTTCAAGAAATGTATTCCCCCTAATTGTGCACCATTGTGAAAGTTCGTTGTTTCGAAGCACCCTACGATGATCGGGTGTGATAGATTCTAACGTTTGCATACAACGGGTGTAAGCCAGATTTTACACATGGAAAACACTTAGGTTGACTTGAGGATCCTAGCATGTACAGACATGGCCTTAGAACACAAGATACTGAAAGGTCGAACATGAGATCAACATGGAGATGTTCACCGTTGATGACTAGTCCGTCTCACGTGATGATCGGACACGGTCTAGTCGATTTTGATCATGTATCACTTAGATGACTAGAAGGATGTCTATTTGAGTAGGAGTTCATTAAATAATTTGATTAGAAGAACTTAATTATCATGAACTTAGTCTAAAATTGTCTTTACAATCTATCATGTAGATCAAACGTCCCACACTAATGTTTCCCTCAACTTTAACGTGTTCCTAGAGAAAACCAAGCTGAAAGACGATGGAAGCAACTATACGGATTGGGTCCGTAACTTGAGGATCATCCTCATAGCTGCTAAGAAAGCATATGTCCTTGAAGCACTGATACGTCTCCAACGTATCTATAATTTATGAAGTATTCATACTGTTATTTTATCATTCTTGGATGTTTTACAATCATTTTATAGCAACTTTATATCATTTTTTAGGACTAACCTATTGACCCAGTGCCCAGTGCCAGTTGCTGTTTTTTGCTTGTTTTTTACATCGCAGGAAATCAATATCAAACAGAGTCCAAACACCACGTAACTTTTTGGAGATTTTTTCTGGACCAGAAGGAATCCAATGGGCCTGAGCTGCACCTAGGGGTGTCCCGAGGGGGGCACAACCCACCAGGGCGCGCCAGGGCCCCCTGGCGCGCCCAGGTGGGTTGTGCCCACCTCGGTGGCCTCCCGCACCCCCTTTTGCACTATAAATTCCCAAATATTCTGAAACCATTTGGGGTAGCCCTAGATCAGAAGTTCCGCCACTGCAAGGTCTCTGTATCCGCAAAAACCCATCTAGACCTCGTTCCGGCACCCTACCGGAGGGGGGGGGGGGAATCATCTTCGGTGGCCATCTTCACCATCCTGGCGGCCACCACGATGAGGAGGGAGTAGTCCACCCTCGGGGCTGAGGGTTTGTACCAGTAGCTATGTGTTTGATCTCTCTCTCTCTCTCTCTGATCTATATCGTGGGCTTTGTTAATATAGTCGGATCATATGATGTTTCTCCCCTCTATACACTTGTTATGATGAATTGAATCTTTACCCTTCAAAGTTTTGTCTTGTCGGATTGAATATTCAGATATGAGAACACATGATATATGTCTTGCAATATGAATACTTGAGGTGACAATGAGGTATATTATTGATTCACTTGATATGTGTTATGGCATTCAACTAGCGGATTCCTGTGGTGATATTGAGGTAATCTATGCATAGGGGTTGATGCACGTTTTTCTCCGATTGAAACTTTGGGGTCTATTGGGGATATAACTACTAGTATGACCCGCCCAAGAGGGGCCGGGTTATACTTAAGGCGGCTCATGATATGAAGCCCGCGAAGACATCAAAGGTAGCGGTTAACGGCCAAGGGCCCAAGGCCCAAAGGCGACTTAAGGCCCGTAAGGGTAAACCGCCATATATGTAAAGGCTTATACTGTAAGGCACGTAAAGGTAGTCACCGAACCGGACTCATCCTATGAGCCAGCCGGGACTCCGTGAGCTGTTGGGTGTTGACCTGTGTATATAAAGGGACGACCCGGCGGCAATTCAGGACAAGAAAGAAGAGATCGAAAGCTAGGTCAAGCGGATTCGCTCCCTGGTAATCGAGACATAAGCAATACCACCTCAAACTTGATTAGGCCTTTACCTTCACCGCAAGGGGCCGAACCAGTATACTCCTGTGTCATTTGTCCTAGTTAACCCCTTTAAGCTAACCTAGAGGCGATGGCTCCACGACTAAGTCCTTTCAACAGGACATCTGATGTGACTATTCCATGACAGTTGGCGCCCACCATGGGGCCAGCGCATGGTGGTTTCGACTTCTTGAAGGGTAGCTTCGAAGGGATCAAGGGATACACTGTGGGCCGGATGACCAAGAGTCGTCGTGGAAAGCTCTACATCGACGATGCAGGATGGGGCCCCGAGGCCGGCTCAATTGAGTATGGGTACCGGGTCCCCTTCGACGGAATTCACGTCTTCATCGGCAAGATCAGCGAACCGGGCCCTGATCCGGACGTCTGCACTGACATCATCGAGACGGCTCGGCATGCGAGACCCGCCCTAGTTCAGCCCGTCGTGAAACGTGCCTTCATAGGATGCATCCATGGAGCAGAATTTTCTGAAGGATCTATGTCTGGAGGTGAGAAAGCCATCTACTCTGATGGTGAGTCGTCCACGGGTGAGACTACTTCATTGTATCAGTTGCAAGATGGTAGGCTTGGGGGCTATTCCGATGGCGACAGTATTCCGGACACCTATGTGCCGCCGAACCGGGTTGCAATCTTTATGGCTGGGATGCAGCCTATGCAGACTTCATCAACCATGCCAGCAATGACCGGGTCAGCAACGGTGATGGAAGCCAGGGCAGGAGGCCCTATGCGCTCGCCAGCTCAAGTTTTGACAGATTTGTTGG
This sequence comes from Triticum dicoccoides, assembly GCF_002162155.2. NCBI lineage: Eukaryota > Viridiplantae > Streptophyta > Magnoliopsida > Poales > Poaceae > Triticum > Triticum dicoccoides. Next base: position 813,641,226 of record NC_041383.1, on the reverse strand, counting down.
ATAAGTTGACGGCTTTGTTGACAGTAGAGGTCAACCCGGTGAATCGAGATCAGCACAATGCAGAAGTTGCAAAGCTGCGAGAGAAGATTGAACAAGCCAAGGTGGACCTGGCGGCTGAGGACGTCAGGATGGCCGCAGAGCAAGCTGCCCTGGATGTCTAGGCGCAACGGATTCAAGCAGAGGCCTACCGGCTCACGATGGATTAGAACGCCTCAAATGAAGTCATGAGAAGGAGGCACAGGTCTCATCTACCTTCAGCTTATGAGGGGGGAATCTTTTTTGCATGCCTGGGGCGGGGACTAGCAACCCGCCACAGTTAAACCAGGTTGCAGCACCTGGGGCCCGAACGCCGGTTCCGCCACGTATGACGGAGCCACCTCATTTGAACATTGTTCTGCCTCAACATGCGCCAACACCACTGGGTCATTTTTCTAACCTGTTGGATAACATGATTGCTGCTGTGACATGGCTGGTATCTCTCCCAGTAGATGGCGACTCTCCGACGGTGATTGAAACACGAAGGGCTATGGAGCTTCTTCAGACTGCATTGGTTCAGCAGGAGGCATACTCTTATAGCTGAGCCATGATTCATTCAACCCCTCACCCAAGTTGGAGCTACAGCACACACATGGACTCACCAGCTATTCGAGCAACGCCCGGCGCCGTGAGCAGCCACGTGGCCATGGCCCGACACGCCATGGTGTTCCAGGTGCGATCGATCAGGGCAGGATACGTCAAGAAGATGAACAGACGACTCAGCCGGCGGTTTATCAACAATTTTCGGCTTATCCCACGACTTCACTGGAAGTAGGCGTAACTTCTAACTATACGGGTGTGCCCTGTTTGGTGTCGGCTCTGCGTAATGAGTGTTTGCCCAAGGATTTCAATGGACCTCGGAAGGTGCATAATTATACTACCGATTTACCCCCCGAAGCATGGATTGTGAGTTATGAGATGGCTATGGAGCTGCTAGAGGTTAGTGATGTTGTGTGTGCTAAATACTTCACCATGATGCTGGATGGGACGACCCGTACTTGGTTAAAGGGGCTGCCTGCCAACTCCATTGGGTCATGGGGAGAGTTGAATGCCCGGTTTATTCAGAACTTTAAAGACACATGTAAACAGCCCATGTCGATTGTGGACTTGACTAATTGCAAGCAAGAGGAGGGTTAATCTACGTCCCATTGGGTGCGCCGGGTCAAAGCTATCATACATTCATCCGATAACATGAACGCCGGCTCTGCGGTCTTAATGTTGGCGAAAAATTGTCGTTTTTTGCCTCTTAAACAGAAGCTGGGGTGGCTCAAGCGCGATTGTAATGACATGGGCCAGCTGATGGCGGCTCTAGTCAAATATGCCGACTCTGATAGTACCAAGGACCCTGAGTCTGATGACGAGAAGACATGGAAGGGAAAGAAGAACGGCAAGACTAAGGGCCCACAGCATAACCCGACGAATCAGGGGGGCAATGGTAAACGCAATGCTGATGGTAGCTCGAAGTTTGTGGCTAATACCAATGCACAAGGCAACAATCAACATCGTAAGGGGAGGTCGCCTCCTTGGACCGGCGGATCAGGTCCTACTCTTGAGCAGTTGCTGAATGAGCCATGTCCAAGGCATGGCACGCAGGGGAAACCAACCACTCACCTTTGGAAAGATTGTACGATTCTGAAGGCTTTCAAAAACTCTAATGCGTTTGACAATGATCAAGGGCCGGGCGGCTCAGGTGACGGCGGTGCCCAAGGCCCGGGTTATGGTAGTGGCGGTTCTAATTCCAGCTTTCAGAGCCACCAAAATAATTAGGATTGATATAATCAAGGTAGCCAGAGTGGTTACAATCAGCAATCTGGCCAGGGGGTCAGCATCAGCAGCAATCAGGATATCAAAGTCATCCAAAGAAGTTGAACAATGGGCAGTATCACGTCTTCACCAAAAGTTTGTGCAAACGGGACCAAAAGCTTCACAAGAGGGTTGTGATCGCCGTTGAGCCGGCAGCTCCCCAATACTTGCGATGGTCTGAGCAACCCATTATGTGGAGCTGGGAGGATCACCAGCCCCGGGTTGATAATCCAGGTCACTTGGCCTTGGTGGTGGCGCCTCAAGTTGGTGGATACAAGTTCACTAAGGTACTCATGGATGGAGGTAGCAGAATTAATATCCTTTATTATGAGACCTTCTGACTCATGGGGTTAACTGGCAAAAAATCTTAAGACACACAACACTATTTTCCATGGAGTGGTGCCCGGTAAGTCGGCATACCCAGTTGGCAAGGTTGAAGTGGAAGTAGCCTTTGGAGATGAGCATGACTCCACGGCTGAGAAGTTAACTTTTGAAGTGGTCAAGATCAGAAGCCCGTACCACGCTCTGTTTGGACGGTCGGCTTATGCCAAGTTCATGGCACGACCGTGTTATGTTTATCCGTAGCTCAACATGCAAGGTTACAATGGGACCATCACAGTACATGGAAGTTGGAAGATAGCCTTGGAGTGTGAAGGTGACGCTGCTTATGCTGAGTCAGTTTGTGCAGCAAAAGAGTTAAAGTTTTATAAGGATAATGTTGACCCAGCTGATATGACGTCTTTAAAGAAGCCAACTATGGAGCATGATCCGGTGATGAAATTTAAATCGGCCGATGACACCAAGCTCGTTAACTTTGTTCCTGGCGATCCATCCAAGAAGTTCAGTATCAGTGCTAATCTAGATCCTAAATACACGCGCTCGTCAAGTTCATCCGTGAGAACTGGGACATCTTTGCATGGAAACCTTCTGTCATGCCGGGTGTACCGAGGGAACTCGCTAATCACACTCTCAATATTGATCCAAAATTTAAGCCGGTCAAGCAATCCCTTCGTTGCTTCAATGAGGACAGGCGTAAGGCAATTGGTGAAGAGGTGACCCGGCTCTTTGCAGCAGGGTTTATTATTGAAGTCTTTCATCCTGAGTGGTTGGCTAACCCGGTGCTAGTGCTCAAGAAGAATGGCACTTGGCGTATGTGTGTGGATTACACGAACTTAAACAAAGCTTGTCCTGCTGATCCTTTTGCTCTCCCTCGTATTTGATCAAATCATTGATGCTACGACGGGTTGTGAGCGTTCGAGATTTTTGGATGCTTATTCTGGTTATCATCAGATCAAGATGGTAGTTAAGGACCAGGAGAAAACATATTTTATTACTCCCTTTGGAGCCTTTTGCTATGTATTTATGCCTTTTGGGCTCAAGAGTGACCAGGCAACTTACCAGCGCTGTGTGCAGAATTGTCTTCACAATCAGAGTGGGCACAATGTTCATGCTTATGTGGATGATATTGTGGTGAAATCCAGAGAGAAGGAAACTTTGGTAGATGATTTGAAGGAGACCTTTGATAATCTCTGGGTCTACAATATGATGCTTAACCCGGCCAAGTGTCTCTTTAGTGTGCCAGCAGGCAAGCTTTGGGTTTTCTGGTTTCTAACAGAGGCATTGAGGCTAACCCGGAGAAGATCAAGGCCATTACCTCTTTGGCAAAACCAAAGTATATCAATGATGTTCAGCGTCTGGCGGGTCGTATTGCTGCTTTAAGCCGGTTCATAAGCCGGTTAGGTGAGAAGGCCATATTGCTGTATCAGATGATGAAGAAAACAAATGACTTCGTCTAGAGTGATGCTGCGAACGACACGTTTGAAGACTTGAAGAGGCAGCTCACTGAGCCGCTAGTCTTTGCTGCTCCCATTGACAAAGAACCGTTGTTACTCTATGTGGCTGCTAATGCCCGGGCTATCAATGTGGCCGTTGTGGTGGAACGGAAGGAGGCAGGCAAGGAATATCCGGTTCAACGGCCGGTTTATTATATCAGTGAGGTGATCATTGAGTCCAAGCAGAGGTATCCACATTGGCAGAAGCTTGTTTATGGGGTGTTTATGGCCAGCCGGAAGCTTAAGCAATATTTTCTGGGTCATCCCATCACTGTGGTTAGTTCTGCTCCTTTGGGAGATATTATTCAAAACAGAGAAGCCACAGGGCGAGTAGCCAAGTGGGCTATCGACCTTGGACCTCATGGTTTAAAATATATGCCACGCACAACCATCAAGTCTCAAGCATTGGTGGATTTCATCAATGACTAGACAGAGCTGCAAATGCCTGAAGAGAAGCCAGATAACACATATTGGACTATTCACTTTGATGGGTCCAGGCAATTGGAGGGCTCGGGGGCTGGAGTGGTCTTAGCTTCCCCTCGAGGTGACAAATTTTGTTATGTTCTCAGGTTGATGTTTCCCTGTACTAACAATGCAGCTGAGTATGAAGCCTTACTCCATGGTCTTCGGATTGCTAAGGATATGAACTTAAGCCAGGTAAGATGTTTCGGCTACTCAGATCTGGTGGCCCAACAAGTCTCAGGTACATGGGATTCTAGGGACCCACTCATGGTGGCTTATCGCCATGAGGTTGATGCTATTGCTGGGCACTTCAAGGGTTATCAGGTGGAACACATTGATCACAGGAAAAATGAAGTGGCTGACGCCTTAAGCCGTTTGGGGTCTCAGCGAAAGCCGGTTCCACCTAACAACTTCCTGGATGTTCTTCATAACCCTTCTGTCAAATTACCTACAGAGGAAGATCTGGCTATTCCTGACCCAAAGGCACAATTGGTGGCGGCTCTTCATGCTATTCCAGATTGGGCAGTACCCTATTTGTCTTATATGACTCGGGGCGATTTACTTGAGGATGAAACTTTGGCCAGGCAGATAACCCGGCGGTCTAAGTAAATGACAATTGCCAATGGCGAGTTACACCATCGCAGTGTCACTGGGGCGTTTCAACATTGCGTCTCTCCTGAGGAGGGTCGTGAGATTCTTCGTGAGATTCATGAAGGGGACTGTGGTCATCATGTCGGTTCAAAGTCCCTTGTGGCTAAAGCTTTCTTTCATGGATTTTATTGCCTGGAGGCTCATGCTGATGCAGAGGATTTGGTCAGTAAGTGTGACGATTGTCAGAAATTCTCACGACGAGCTCATGTGCCGGCTCAAGAATTGAGGATGATTCCAATCAGTTGGCCGTTTGTAGTCTGGGGGCTTGATATGGTTGGGCCTTTCAAAAGGTCCAAGGATAAAAAGACCCACCTGTTGGTGGCGGTTGATAAATTCAGAAAGTGGGTCCAGGCAGAGCCAGTTAGTAAGTGTGATGCAGCCATGACGGTTCTATTCCTGAATAAGGTGATTTTTCGTTTTTGTTTTCCACACAGCATTATAACTGACAATGGCACTAATCTATCCAAGGATGCCATGGAGGAGTTTTGTCAATGTGAGCATATTCAACTTGACGTTTCATCAGTAGCTCACCCTCAGTCAAATGGTCAAGTCGAAAGAGCCAATCAAGAAATTTTGAAAGGCATCAAGCCCCGGCTTATGGTTCCTTTGCAACGAATGTCGGGTTGTTGGGTGGAGGAGTTACCTTCAGTGCTATGGAGTATCAATACTACCCCCAACAGATCTACGGGGTACACACCTTTCTTCATGGTTTATGGAGCAGAGGCGGTTCTTCCTAGTGACATCCGTCATGACTCACCCCGCGTGGCGGCTTACGTTGAAGCTAATAATGAACAAGCGCGCCAGGATGCACTTGACCTGTTAGATGAGAAGCTCGACCTGGCGACAGCCTGCTCAGCAATTTATCAACAAGATCTGCACCCTTACCACAGCCGTCGGGTTAAGTCCAGAACCTTTCGGGAAGGTGATTTGGTGCTCCGTCTCATCGAGGATCAAACTGATGTGCACAAGTTATCCCCGCTTTGGGAAGGGCCCTTTGTGGTCAGCAAGAAATTGAATAATGGGTCATACTACCTTATCGATATTGGAGAGCACAAAGACTCACGTAAGTCGGAGGAGGAGACCCGTCGGCCGTGGAATATTGCTCATCTTCGGCCTTACTACAGATGAGCCACCGGCTCTTATGATGTACATATTTTTTACCATGTATATATTATGATGATTATAAATAAAGCGGGGTCTCTGTCATTTTTTGTCTTCAATAATGATCCTTCTTCATTATAATTCAATGGCCATTGGGGGCTGATCGTATTCGAATCTAGCTTAACCCCTTTGGCATACCTTCCTGATCGTATTCGAATCATAGCTGTTCAAACCTCTTGATCATTTGGGGGCTGGATCGTATTCGAATCATAGCTTAACCCCTTTTGGTCCGACTCTGATCATATTTGAATCAGAGTCGTTAAATTTTTAGACCACTAGGGGCTGATCGTATTCGAATTGAGCTTAACTCCTTTGGCACAGCTTCCTGATCGTATTCGAATCATAGTTGTTCAAAAATTTGATCAGTTGGGGGCTGGATCGTATTCGAATCATAGCTTAACCCCTTCTGGTCTGGCTTAGTGATCTTATTCAAATCAGAGTCGTCAAAAAGATTCAAGGTCACTTGGGGGCTTCCTATTCAAACATAGGTGTCATTCACCAAAGAGAACATAGATGTCGGTACCCTCTTGATCGGCGCAATGCCACAAACCACTTGGGGGCTTCCTGTTCAAACATAGGTGTCATTCACCAAAGAGAACATAGCCGTTAACCCTTTTGGTTCGGCTTACTGATCGTATTCGAATCAGAAGCCTCGTGTTTTCTCTCTTTTTGATTTAAGTTTTTCGATATAGTCTTTCGGGTTTTCTCTTGATACTTTTTTTGCTTACATCTGAAAGCATATATGTGGTTTCAATTAACCCGGCTTGACTTTGGATGGTAAGTCGCCAGCATATGACAATCATAAACATTTGGAAGTTTTGGCTTCTAAAGATTGGGTGCTCACCCTTACTGCACAGTTATCGTAAACCGGCAGTATAGATCAACATCACAGGTATGATGCTTTTATATTTCAAGTCGTTTTCACTCGCATATTTTATAACTGTGTTGAAATATCATTAGTTATATGCAAGGTATCATGACCCGTCCTGCGGTAAACCGCCAAGGGATTTCGTGATCTATTTTTGTGTGCACGAAATTTTAGGATATTTATACGCACAAGTCAAACAATAGGATAAGTATAAAGAGCATAAATATAAGGTGGCAGCTTAACAGTGTTGAGCACCAAAACGTGCATGATGGCACGGCAGAGCAAAGTCATTTCTACCCTATTACATGACTCTCCGAGCCTAAGTGATCAACTGTTTTTAAGGTCACAAGTATGAACCGCCCCGCGGATCAATCTTCTTGATCTTGTTGGCCTGATGCTTCTGGATTATCCTACTCCGATTCGTCATCCTGTTCTATCTCCTGGAAGGCGGGAGATGACCAATCAATGTCACTTAAAGCTTGGAATTCAGCCTCATGATCAATAAGCTCTTCCGGGTTAACTTCAGGAGCGAAAGTGTGCTTATGAATTGGGGGTATCAGATCCTGCACTTTATAAGATGGTGTTGGCATTTTCTGATTCTCCAAATCATAAGCCGACTGATATCGGGATAGATCGGTTTAACTGGCAATCATGCTAGCCAGGGGGCGGATGTCCTTCACACAGGCGGCAAAGTCCTTCTTGTTAAACGCAGTGCCGTCTTCTTTTAAGCTCGGGTACTGGTTGATATATCAGTCGGGTCTAGCTCTGGTTTCCAAGCTTTGGCCTGGCTTAAAGCTGTTATAGCTCCGGCTCTCGCACACGATTTCTTCATCTCACTAACTCTCTGAGGCAGCACAGAAAGTTTTCTTGGTACATCAACCAAAAGTGTCGGTGCTTGGTTTGATGGAGAAATTGTGGCATGTGCATGTTGTGTTCCAGAATAAAGCTATTCCACCAGTGTGTAAACCGCCTTCAACTTCACAAGCATGTCTTGATTGACATTGGTGCTCCTGGGGCCTGCATAGTAATCATGAATTAGTTAAAGGTAGTTCATATGATCAAGAAGGGTATTCAATATTTGACAGTCATAAGGTGACTTACCAAAGATAGCTGAGACCATCTGAGACACATGGCGTTTTAAGCCGGACAATTCAATTGTCACCTCTTCAAGAGCCACCTCTGATTTTTCAGCTTGTTGGGTCAAGGCAATCTTTTCCGAAGCCCAGGCGTTTTTCTCAGTTTCAAAGCCGGCTTTTAGTTTTTCTGTTTCAAACACACTGTATTCAAATTTTTAGTTTGCCCTCCGGGTCTCAGTCTCCTGCAGCTCCAGGCGATTCTTCAATTCGGACAGCTCCGATTGAAGTTGAGCAGTGGTGGTCTGTTCATACACCGGATCAAAGTCATACATCAATATTAGTTCAAAAAATTAAGTCCCAAGCCTTTTGCAAGCAACAACACTTGGCAGTTGACGGCTAATGTCTGCCAAAAGCTTATTTATGTGGCGGCTTATGTAAATAAGTCCCAAGCACTTTGCAAGCAAGAGTACTTGGCACTTGGGGACTAATGCATATTGTTGTTGAAAAACTATACAAGTAAGTATTGACTTCTACACAAGAATATAAAGGACCTGTTCATTCAGGCTGATTAAACCGACCCTTGGGAACTATGGATTAAGTTGGATTTTTTAAAGTATTCTACCAACAGATATTACTTATGTTCATGGTTCATTCAAGTCTACAGCATATTCATCATAAGCAGTAGACTTGGGGGCTAGCATAGTAAGCATAACCCATTAAAGTAAGAGTTCATACCTCAAACTTCTGGTGCATCTGCTTCACCATATCTACTTCAAGCTCGCGGCTGCTGTGTACTTGACTAAGATAACCAGAAAAAACTTCACCGACACTCAATTGGGAGTAGTCAGCAACATCGAATCCGACTTTACGTCGTTCAATGTGTTCTTCCTTGGCAGAATGCTTAACCAGCATAGTGGGCCTTCCCGGTTCTCTAAAGCCGGTGGCAGTGATCACCACGTCTTCATCATGAGCATCAGCCATCTTTGGTGGACTAGAGACTTCAGGGTTTAAAGATTCATCAATGGTTCTCTCCATAGGGGGGTCAGAAGTTGCTGGCGGGTCTTCATGAATTGGCTCAGAAGATTGAGGAATGGAGACTTTAGGCGTTGGGGTCTGTTCCTCCAGCTCATTAACCTTAGATCTTCAGCCGGCTTGTTCTTCTTTTCCCTTTTGCTGGGCTTAGCTTTTCCGCTCCATAAATCATGAAGTCAGTATAGACATAACAGGATCAGGATGAGTAAATGATAAGTAAATTGCCATTACCCAAGAGCGGTCTTGAAAGCCGGCATGTTGGATTGAATTGAATCACCAGAAGAGGAATGAGATGTATCCTGATAATTTGAGTTGGAAGAGTTGAGTGGTTAACGAGTAAGACCCGCTAAAGGATAAAAAGAGTTTAAGTCGGGGGTGACCTCATTTCGACGCTTCCTTGGCGTGGTCGCTAAGCCAGAGGAGAGTTCTGCATCCTTACTCGTCTGAGTCTGCCGCCGGCTCTCGTGCTGATGTTGCTTCAAAATGAAGTGAGGATCCAGATGAGCTAAGGGGTGTGAAAATCTTACTTTCTGAGTTACTCTTTTAGAATCTTTGTCTTGGTAAAGACTCGGAGTCAGAAGAAATAATAGTTACCTCTTCTTCTACTCCCTGACTCATTCTCGTGTCATCCTGATGATAGTCAGTGTCAATAAGATGGTTAAAAAAGGAGCCAAGAGAGTCAAGAGCTACCTCCAACTTAGAGGAGTCGTCCAGTTAAAGCAAGTCGAAAGCACTTGGCTTCTTTCCCCTCTTTTTGGTGGCTTTCCTGGCGGCTTTCTTGGCCCCCTGGTTCTTTTTGCAGCCTCATGGTCATATTCTTTCTTCCAAAATTTGTCGTCAGCCTGTGAAAGTCATCAAAAGTGTATTAAGATAAAGTGACAAAGATTAAGGAAAATTAACTAAGTTTGGCGGCTTACCGCTGGTGCTGGGTTAGACTTGCAGAAAGGGCTCAAGCCCACCTTGCTGTAGTCTACTAGGCTCTCATTCAGAAGAGATTTTGTCATCTCATTAATAGCATCGACAGTTAAGTCCTCAGAACTATGGCGCTGTGGATCCTTCTTCTCGCCCGTGTAGGTACACATTAATCCAGAGCGGCGACTCAAGGGAATAACCCGCCATGCAACCTAGCACCGGACCAAATCAATGCCATTTAAGCCATTACCCAACAGAGCCTTGTCTTTGGCAATAGTAGGGACAAGCTTCTTACGTTCATCAGCTGTCAACTTGTCGGGGAGAGGATGGTTCGATTCGAGACGCAGGGCGCGAAAGCCGGGCAGAGGGTTCTCATCAGCCGGAGAAGTGTCCTTGCAGTAAAACCATGTTTTGTTCCAGTCCTTGGGGTGACTTGGTGGTTGCGCATAAGGGAAAATGGCGTCTCTCCATCGCTGGATTGATACCCCGCCAAGTTCCAAACTGGGTCCATTGGAGTACTCATTTTGGCGGTTCAAGTAAAAGTATTCTCTGAATAATTCCATAGTGGGCTCCTCGTGAAGGTAGACTTCGCAGAACACTTGGAAATTGCATATGTTGGACACGGAATTGGGTCTGATGTCTTGAGGATGGAGGTAAAAAAAACTTCAGAACATCCCTGAAAAACATGGAGACGGGCGGTGAAAAACCCTGGTTCATATGATCAGTGTAGACAATGATTTCCCCTTCTTTGGGCTGAGGTTTCTCTTCTATCAGCTTAGGGGCGCGGTAAGACATGACAAACTTCTTTGGCAGATAGTTGGTTTTTGCAAAGTCTTGCAGAGTGTTGTCTGTGACGATGGAAGGAACACAATTGCAGGAAGTGGTTGTTTTGGGCGGCATTATGAAAGAGGAAGCCTAAAAAGATAAAGAGCAAATTTGCCGGTTTAACATTAAGCCGGATGAAAAGTATTACAACGCATATTCAAAATGGCGGCTTAAAAGGGCCTAATGGTACTTGACTAGCTACAGCAGGTTATATAAGCTGCCATGAGCAGTTTGATGTTTGTGAGAGAAAAATCTATTTGAGCATGGAATTTAACTACAACCGGTGACATGAGCCGCTATGACTAAGTGGATCCATCAAGAGGCAGTTTTTTGGCTAAGTACCATACAAACAGGTTTCACAGACTGCATCTACTATTTTGGATCAGCGACAGTTTAGGAAAATGAATTAAATTAAAACCTAGAACCAGTGCAGGGGGTTCACAAGCTCCAATGAGATCTATTTACAAAGGAAAAGGGGCCCGCTGGTACTGAAAGCGAAGGCAAAACAACTACCGCATAAGTTCTATACCGTTTCTAGATCAAAAGGTGCTATGGTGGAAGAACTATGAAGAAACTACGAAGAACACGACGAACAATCGGAACCCTAATGCGGATCTTGGGTATAGAAGAGCGAGTGCTTACAGATGCAGGTCGACTGCGGAGGAACGCCGCTGTTCTCTGGTTCGATCAGGGTGATGCAGCGGCCAAGGACGAAGACGAAGGTGTGCTTCGCGACGGTGGCGGAGCTCGAGCGGCGGAGGGTCACGAGAGGAAGAAGATGATGGAAAATGGGGAGAATTAGAAGAGGCCGGTCGTGGCTATTTAAAAGGAAGGGCTAATAAGTGGGGATGAAAAATGAGGAGACCAAAGCATGGTTATGTAGCTACTCGGACACCTTGATTTTCGGAATGATTATTAAGGTAAAGATCCATTGAGATATGTTGGATAAAATATAAATTAATGGTAGGTGACGTCATGGCGGGTTATCCCAAATCCATAAGATGACGTCATGGCGGGTTATGAGTCCCTCGCCAATGAAGAAGAGAAGATTTTTCCTAGGGTATTGAAGATTGACATGAACCAATTCAAATCAATCTGGGGCCTAATGTTAGGGATATAACTACTGGTATGACCTGCCCAGGAGGGGCCGGGTTATACTTAAGGCGGCTCATGATATGACGCCCACGAAGACATCAAAGGTAGCGGTTATCGGCCAAGGGCCCAAGGCCCAAAGGCGACTTATGGCCCGTAAGGGTAAACCGCCATATATGTACAGGCTTGTACTATAAGGCATGTAAAGATAGTCACCGAGTCGGACACGTTCTATGAGCCGGCCGGGACTTCGTGATCCGCTGGGCATTGACCTATGTATATAAAGGGACGACCCAGCGGCGATTCAGGACAAGAAAGAAGAGGTCGAAAGCTAGGTCAAGCGGATTCGCTCCCTGGTAATCGAGACATAAGCAATACCACCTCAAACTGGATTAGGCCTTTACCTTCACTGCAAGGGGCCGAACCAGTATAAACTCCTGTGTCATTTGTCCTGTTTAACCCCTTTAAGCTAACCTAGAGGCGATGGCTCCACGACTAAGTTATTTCAACAGGACATCTGACATGACTATTCCACAACAGGGTCTCTTTATAGTTCTTTGTGTGGATTGAGTATTATGAATATGAATTTGCTTTGGTGTTATTCTAGGACGAACTCTAGCATAGATCAGATGGAAAAAATAGCTTTGTGTTCTTTTAGTACGAACTATTAAATATATCGAACGGAAAGAATAGCTTTGAGGAGGTTTCGCGTCCTACAAACAATTCCTATCTTTTGTTCTCCGCTAATAGGAACTCGTGAGTGATTCTTTATTGCACTTTGAGGGATAATCATATGATCCAACTATGTTAGCATTGTTGAGAGGTTGCACTAGCGAAAGTACGGACCCTGGGCCTCATTTTTAAGCATTGCAACACCGTTTTTGTGCCCGTTTACTATTTACTATCTTGCTGTTTTTATTTATTCAGATTATAAAAATATAATTGCTACCATCAATATTACACTTTTATCACCATCTCTTCGCCAAACTAGTGCACCAATACAATTTGCCATTATATTGGGTGTGTTGGGGACACAAGAGATTTTTTGTATTTGGTTTTGCACGGTCGTTTGAGAGATACCATCTTCATCCTACACCTCTCACAGATTGATAAACCTTAGGTCATCCACTTGAGGGAAAATTGCTACTGTCCTACAAAACTCTGCGCTTGGAGGCCCAACACGTGTCTACAAGAATAAAGTTGCATAGTAGACATCAAGCACTGCGAGGTGACACACACATTTTCCCAGCAACTCAAGACATAATGAACGCTTGGCAATCGTGTAGTGATGATTACTCCCTTTTTCAGTGCGGCATGCTTTACAGCTTAGAATCGGGGCTCCAAAAGCGCTTTGAGCAACACAGGGCATATGAGATGTTCCAAGAGCCAAAAATGGTTTTCCAAGCTCATGTCCGGGTCGAGAGATGTGAAATCTCTGACAAGTTCTACAGTTGTAAGATGGAGGAAAACAGTTCTGTTAGAGAGCATATACTCAAAATGTCTGGGTTGCACAACCGCTTGTCTCAGCTGGGAGTTAATCTTCCGAATGACTCGGTCATTGACAGAATCCTCCAGTCGCTTCCACCTTGCTACAAGAGCTTTGTGATGAATTACAATATGCAAGGGATGGAGAAGTCCATTCCTGAGTTATATTTGATGCTGAAATCAGCGGAGGTGGAGATCAAAAAGGAACATCAAGTGTTGATGGTAAATAAGACCACTAGTTTAAACAAAGGCAAGGGTAAGAAGAACTTCAAGAAGGACGGCAAGGGAGTTGCCGCACCCGGTAAATTAGTTGCCGGGAAGAAGCCAAAGAATGGACCCAAGCCCGAGACTGGGTGCTTTTATTGCAAGGAAGTGGTCACTGGAAGCGGAACTGCCCCAAGTACTCAGCGGATAAGAAGGCCGGCAACACCAAAGGTATATATGCTTATTGATGTGTACCTTACCAGCGCTCGTAGTAGCTCATGGGTATTTGATACCAGTGCGGTTGCTCACATTTGTAACTCAAAACAAGAGCAATGGAATAAGCAGAGACTGGCGAAGGACGAGGTGACGATGCAAGTCGGGAATGAGTCCAAGGTCGATGTGATCGTCATCAGCATGCTACCTCAACATCTACTAGCTTTGAGCATGAACATTATATCTGGATCTCATTTGATGCGAGATGGCTACTCATTTAAATCCGCGAATAACAGTTGTTCTATTTATATGAGAGATATGTTTTATCGTCATGCCCCGCTGGTCAATGGTTTATTTTTATTGAATCTCAAAAGTGATGTTACACATATTCATAGTGGGAATACCAAAAGATGTAAGGTTGATAATGATAGTCCCACATACTTGTGGCACTGCCGCCTTGGTCACATTGGTGTCAAACGCATGAAGAAACTCCATGCAGATGGACTTTTGGAGTCTCTTGATTATGAATCAATTGACACGTGCGAACCATGCCTCATGGGCAAAATGACCAAGACTCCATTCTCCAGAACAATGGAGCGAGCAACCAAGTTTTTGGAAATAATACACACTTATTTATGCGGTCTAATGAGCGTTGAGGCTCGCGGTGGCTATCGTTATGTTCTCACTCTCACTGATGACTTCAATAGATATGGGTATGTCTACTTAATGAAACACAAGTCTGAGACCTTTGAAAAGTTCAAGGAGTTTTCGAACGAGTTAGAGAATCAATAGGACAGGAGAATAAAGTTCTTACGATCAGATCGTGGAGGAGAATATTTGACTCACGAATTTGGCATGCACTTAAGGAAATGTGGAATTGTTTCACAACTTATGCCGCCTGGAACACCTCAGCGAAATGGTGTGTCCGAATGTCATAATCGCACTCTATCGGATATGGTGCGATCTATGATGTCTCTTACAAATCTACCGTTATCATTTTGGGGTTATTCTTTAGAGACTGCCGCATTCACTTTAAATAGGGCACCATCTAAATCCATTGAGACGACACTGTATGAATTATGGTTTGGGAAGAAACCTAAGCTGTCATTTCTGAAATTTTGGGGATGCGATGCTTATGTCAAGAAACTTCAACCTGAAAAGCTCGAAACCATATCGGAAAAATGCGTCTTCATAGGATACCCTAAGAAAACTATTGGGTATACCATCTACCTCAGATCCGAGGGCAAAATCTTTTTTTCCAAGAATGGATCCTTTCTGGACAAAGAGTTTCTCTCGAAAGAAGTAAGTGGGAGGAAAGTAGAACTTGATGAGGTAACTCCTCTTGAACCAGAAAGTAGCGCAACTCAGAAAGATGTTTCTGTGGTGCCTGCATCGACTAGAGAGGAAGTTAATGATGATGATCATGAAACTTCGGATCAAATTACTACTAAACTTCATAGGTCCAAAAGGACACGTTCCACACTAGAATGGTATGGCAACCCTGTCCTAGAGATCATGTTATTAGGCAAAGGTGAACCTTCGAACTATGAAGAAGCGATGGCGGGCCCAGATTCCAAGAAATGGCTTGAAGCCATGAAATCCAAGATAGTATCCATGTATGATAACAAAATATGGACTTTAGTGGACTTGCCCGATGATCGGCAAGCCATAGAGAATAACTATATCTTTAAGAAGAAGACTGACGCGGATGGTAACGCGACCGTCTATAAGGCTCGGCTTGTTGCTAAGGGTTATCGACAAGTTCAAGGAGTTGACTACGATGAGACCTTCTCACCCGTAGCGATGCTGAAGTCCTTCCGAATCAAGTTTTTTTGACGGATTTAGATTCCTTCTGAATCATGTTAGCAATTTCCGCATTCTATGATTACGAGATCTGGCAAATGGACGTCAAAACAACATTCCTTAACGGTTTCCTTAAGAAAGAATTGTATATGATGCAGCCGGAAGGTTTTGTCGATCCTAAGAATGCTGACAAGGTATGCAAGCTCCAGCACTCCATCTATGGGCTGGTGCAAGCATCTCGGAGTTGGAACATTCGCTTTAATGAAATGATCAATGCGTTTGGGTTTATACAGACTTATGGAGAAGTCTGCATTTATTAGAAAGTCTACATTTCTCATATTATATGTGGATGACATACTATTGATGGGAAATGCTATAGAACTTTTGGAAAGCATAAAGGCCTACTTGAATAAGTGTTTTTCATTGAAGGACCTTGGAGAAGCAGCTTACATATTCGGCATCAAGATCTATAGAGATAGATCGAGACGCCTCATTGGTCTTTCGCAAAGCACATATCTTGACAGGATATTGAAGAAGTTAAATATGGATCAGTCCAAGAAGGGTTTTCTTGCCTGTATTGCAAGGTGTGAAATTGAGCACAGCTCGATGCCCGACCTCGGCAGAAGATAGAGAAAAGATCAGTGTCATCCCCTATGCTTGAGTCATAGGCTCTATTATGTGTGACATGTTGTGTACCAGACCTGATGTGAACCTTGCCATAACTTTGGTAGGGAGGTACCAAAGTGATCTCGGAATTGAACACTGCACAACGGTCAAGAATATCCTGAAGTACCTAAAAAGGACTAAGGATATGTTTCTCGTTTATGGAGGTGCCGAAGAGCTCGTCATAAAGGGTTACATCGATGCTAGCTTTGACATAGATCCAGATGACTCCAAGTCACAAACCGGATACATGTATATTTTGAATGTTGGGGCAGTCAGCTGGTGCAGTTGCAAGCAAAGCATCATGGCGAGATCTACATGTGAAGCGGAATACATAGCTGCTTCGGAAGTAGCACACGACGCGGTCTGGATGAAGGAGTTTATCACCGACCCAGGAGTGGTTCCCAATGAGTCGGGCCCGATGACTCTCTTCTATGACATCACTGGAGCTATTGCCCTTGCCAAGGAGCCCAGATTTCACAAGAAGACCAGGCACATCAAGCGTCACTTCAACTCGATTCGTGAATATATTCAAGATGGCATAGATATTTGTAAAGTGCATACGGATCTGAATGTCGCAGATCCGTTGACTAAACCTCTTCCACGAGCAAAACATGATCAGCACCAAAACTCTATGGGTGTTTGATTCATCACAATGTAACTATATTATTGACTCTAGTGGAAGTGGAAGACTGTTGGAAATATGCCCTAGTGACAATAATAAAGTGGTTATTATTATACTTGCTTGTTCATGACAATTGTCTATTGTCCTTGCTATAATTGTATTAACCGGAGAACGTAATACATGTATGAATACATAGACCACAACATGTCCCTAGTGAGCCTCTAGTTGACTAGCTCGTTGATCAATAGGTGGTTATGGTTTCCTGACCATGGACAATGGATTTCACTGATAACAAGATCACATCATTAGGAGAATGATGTGATGGACAAGACCCAATCCTAATCATAGCACAAGATCATGTAGTTCGTTTGCTAGAGCTTTTCTAATGTCAAGTATCTTTCCTTAGACCATGAGATTGTGCAACTCCTAGATACCATAGGAATGCTTTGGGTGCATCAAACATCACAACGTAACTAGGTGACCATAAAGGTGCACTGCAGGTATCTCTGGAAGTATCTGTTGGGTTGGTACTAATCGAGATCGGGATTTGTCACTCTGTATGACGGAGAGGTATCTCTGGGACCACTCGGTAATGCATCATCATAATGAGCTCAATTTGACGAAGGAGTTAGCCACGGGATCATTCATTACCGAACGAGTAAAGAGACTTGCCAGTAACGAGATTGAACGAGGTATGAGGATACCGACGATCGAATCTCGGGCAAGTAACATACCGATGGACAAAGGGAATTTTATACGGGATTGATTGAATCCCCGACATCGTGGTTCATCCGATGAGATCATCATGGAACATGCGGGAGCCAATATGTGTGTCCGGATACCTCTATTGGTTATTGGCCGGAGAGATGTCCCAGTCATGTCTGCATGGTTCCCGAACTCATAGGGTCTACACACTTAAGGTTCGGTGACAGTAGAGTTGTAATGGGAAATTGTATGTGGTTACCACATGTTGTTCGGAGTCTCGGATGAGATCCCTGGTGTCACGAGGAGTTTCGGAATGGTCTGAAGGTGAAGATTTATATATGGGAAGTTCAGATTCATTCGCCGGAATAGTTTGGAAGGTTATCAGTATTGTACCGATACCACCGAAAGGTGTCCGGGGGTCCACCGGGTGGGGCCACCTACCCCGGGGGACCAAGTGGGCTGAATATGGGTGACAACCAGCCCTCTAGTGGGCTGGTGCACC
>NC_041383.1:813588582-813623007 GCF_002162155.2 Triticum dicoccoides | reverse complement strand
CCCCCCTCTAGATGCATCTAGGGGTTCGGCCCCATCTTCCCTTCACCCTCTAAATAGTGGGGGGTGGGAGGGCAGCCGCACCCTTGCCCCTGGCGCAACCCTCCCCCCTCCTACACCTCCTCCTCCGTAGTGCTTTGCGAAGCCCTGCCGGAGAACCATGAAAACCACCACCACGTTGTCGTGCTGCCGGAGTTCTCCCTCAACTTCTCCTCTCCCATTGCTGGATCAAGAAGGAGGAGACGTCCCCAGGATGTACGTGTGTTGAACGCGGAGGTGCCTCCCGTTCGGCTCTTGGATCTGATCTTCCGCGATTTGAATCGTCGCGAGTACGACTCCATCATCTGTCTTCTTGTAACGCTTCCGCTTTGCGATCTTCAAGGGTATGTGAAAGTGTGTTAAGTCGACTAGAGGGGGGGTGAATAGGCGATTTTTATGAATTCTTCATTGAGGAATTTGCCGATGAGGAAATTCCTTAGCGAAGAACTATTAGCAGCGGAATAAGTAATCAGAAGTAAGCATAACAGAACACAAGCATGGTCATCATGATGAAATGAAGACTAGAAAGAGTACAGAAAGCGTAATCACAGGATAACACAAGATGAAGACAAACAGACTGAAGAAATTGAACTGAGGAAATTGAGAAAGTCTTCAGTCAAAGTCTTCAAACACAGATATGAACAAACACTCAACACAGTAATGAGGAAATGGAAGGGTTGAGGAAATAGAACCAGTTAGGTTGGTGAAGACAATGATTTGGTAGACCAGTTCCAACTGCTATCTCAGTTGTACGTCTGGTTGGAACGGCTGAGTATTTAAACTCGAGGACACACAGTCTCGGACACCCATTCGCTGAGCACGCAGCTCAGGACACCCAGTCATCACCGTATTCTCCTTGAACTAAGGTCACACAGACCTTGTCCAATCACTCATGGTAAGTCTTCAGGCGACTTCCAAACCTTCACAGACTTGGTCACTCGGCGATCCACAATTCCTCTTGGATGCTCTAGACCTTGACGCCTAACCGTCTGGAAGAAGCATAGTCTTCAAAGGTAACAAGCGTCGGATCCATGCAGGATCAATTTCTTCAGTGATGCTCAATCACTTTGGGTTTGTAGGTGTTTGGGTTTGGGGTTTTTCCTCACTTGATGATTTTCGCTCAAAGTCCTCGGAGGATGGGTTGCTCTCAAATGACAAGTGTCAAGTTCTCTCGGAGCAGCCAACCAACTAGTGGTTGTAGGGGGCGGCTATTTATAGCCTAGGGAGAAGCCCGACATGATAAGACATAAATGCCCTTCAATGATATGACCGTTAGGTGGATAAGATATTTTGGGACAGCTGGCGCGCAGCACAGCAACGGTCGGAAATATGACTCTCAAATTCCTCAGGGCTATCATGTTCCTCACTGTGTAGGTAATTCGCACTGACGAATTCCTAACTCCTCAGTCAGAACAAATTCATCAGCGACCAGAAGAACTTCGTCTCTGTCACTGAAGAAAGTGACTGAACTGTATGAGATTTCCAAAGGCTTCACTCGAAGGGATTGGTAGGTGTAGGATTTTGAGTTGAGCATCACATGCAAATTTTTCCTTAGTATTTCCTCGACCCCCTTTAACAGTACGGTGTTTCCTATGACTCAAGAAAGAGAAAATGAAACTACGAAAACAAAAGTCTTCACGCTTCATGTTCCACAAATGAATACCAAGTCTTCAAGGTCACACCAATTTCTTCACTTTCAAAGTCTTCAGAAAGTCTTCAGAATATCAAAGTCTTCAGTTGAAGAACTTCATTTTTAGGGGTCGACTTTCTCTGTAAATATCAAACTCCTCATAGACTTATAGACCTGTGTACACTCACAAACACATTAGTCCCTTAACCTATAAGTCTTCAATACACCAAAATCACTAAGGGGCACTAGATGCACTTACAATCTCCCCCTTTTTGGTGATTGATGACAACATAGGTTAAGTTTTCAACGGGGATAAACATATGAAGTGTATACACTGATATTGAGGAATTTGATTACAAGATATAGAAGAACTCCCCCTGAAGATGTGCATAGTGAGGAATTTGCTTTTGAGGCAATGCACATTTGAAGAGTTGAATCATGGAGATCTCCCCCTATATCTTGTAATTCATACACGCATTTGATATATAATATGAAGAATTTGAAATGCATGATGAAATATGGTGCCTGATGAGATTCAGCATGCGTGCAATGTCATTGACGAGGAATAAGCATGCAAAGCATAATGCAACAAAAGTATCAGCGCACCATCGGGTTTAAGATTACAACTCGATTCAAATAAAAGTTTCAGAAGAACGAGAGTTGCAACTTAAAAAATGCCCTTAATATAGACCCGCTAGAAGACTAACTCAGATTTCTCCCCCTTTTTCATCAAATGACCAAAAGGATTGAAACTGAGGACTAACGCCCCTGAAGAATTTCAAGTCGATGGAGGAGCACCAGCGTTGTCGGGGTTGTTTGTTGTAGCAGGGCCTGCTACAGTGTCGTCCAAATCTTCATACTCATCAGTGTCATGCGATGAAGAATAAGAGCTGGCCACCAGTGGAGGAACTTTGACCCTCTTGAATTTCTTCGGAGGAGGTGCAGACCAGTCAAATTCTTCCTTGAGACCCATAGTCGTCAGTTCTTCAGCGCTATAGACATGAGTGAGGACAACCCAGGTGCGGTTGAAGGTTTCATTTAGGTAGTATTGGTTCTTCTTCACTGCATTGTGTGTTGAGGTCATATTGTGAAGAAGAGCACCAAACTGATGCTTTACCCATTTGTGATTGCGATCAACCTTCTGATGAAGACTGAGGAGTAACTCACGGTCAGTCATCACCCTGGGTGTTGTGGCTTGAGGATTTTGCTTGGCTGAGGTATTTGCAGCAGAGTCATGTGTGGCAGAATCGTCATTGGTAGAGTAAGATGCAGCCTTGCAAAATTGACCATCCAATGGACGAATGCCTTCATCGATCACAACAGTGGCCTTGCCTTTATCATCAGCTGATGAAACTGTCCGTTTGAGGACTTCAATGGGAGGCAAGTAGCTACCATGGTTCAGAGTGTCAGCTTTGTAATTCAGTGAAGATCTTGCCCTGATGAATCTCATAATCCAAGGAGCATAGGGCTTCAGCTCGAATGGTGACATAGCAATATTGGCCAGAGTCCTCATGAAGAAATCATGGAAGTTGACGGGAACGCCATGAATGATGTTGAAAAGCATATTCCTCATGATGCCAATGACTTCTTCATCATTTGAGTAGTGGCCTTTGATGGGACTCATTGTCTTCGTCAGAATTCGATAGACAGTCCGAGGCACATACAATAATTCCTTGACGAGGAATTTGGTTCTTGGGGCCTGCCTTGGCTTCAAAGGCTTCATCAGCACTTGCATATAGTGATTTGAAAGTTCTGGTTCATTGTAGATACAACGAGCATCATCAAGTGGAGGACTGAGTGGTAGAGCACGAAGCAATTCAGTTGTTGGTGCCTTGTAGTGAGTATTTTCAGACATCCAGTATAATACCCATGAGTTCATGTCTTCAGCGTCTCCGGTGATGTGCAGAGTTGCATAGAATTGAAGAATGAGTTCTTCATTCCAGTCACAGATATCAATGCAGAAATTCAGAAGTTCTGCGTCGTGAAGAACATTGAGGACTAGCTCAAAGCCGGGCAGAGACTCCATGTCCACATGAGGAATATGTGCATGATCGAAGACTTTGTCTTTGTTGAAGAGCACTGAGGAATATAAATTGGCTTGGCTGGCAGTCCAGAAACGCTCTTCCTTATGCGAGCAGAATCATATGGATTATAATCAGTGAAGAATACGTGCTCGGCAAAGAAATCTTCAGCCTTGAACTTCTGTTTGCTTGAGAACGGATTCTTTTGCTTTGGCAGAGGGGTGTCAGTGAGTTGCATCACCACCTCAGGAATCGCGAGCTCATGTTCTTCATGCTGAGGAATTTCTTGTTCCTCAACAGGTGCAGTCTGAGGATCAGCAGCAGCAGGTTCATCAGCACTAGTGGCTGGAATTTCTTCATGGACAGAGAGAGTGGATTGAGTTTCTTCAGAGCCCATTTGAACTGTTGGTGCAGGGGACTGAGGAATCTGTTGGATCGGGGTGAAGAGAGGAGTATTAGGATGCTGACTTTCCCAAAAGTCATCATTCATCATAGGTGTGGTGCACCCTATATCCACATCTTCATCTTCAATTTCCTCAACACCAACCTCTTCAACTATGAACTGAGGCATAGGTGAGGAAATGACTGGCGTTGAAGGGATTGCGTCCACTTCAATTTCTTCATCAATCTGCTCTGACGAAGCAGCAGAATGATGTTCTTCATCAGATCCGATTAGGATCTCATAGTCTTCTCCAAAAGGAACAAGGTCCTTTGATGGCATGGAGGAAATCGGAACAGCATCAATTGGATTTTCGAGTGAGCTGGTCATTGGCTTCATTTTCTTCGCAGCCGAAGAATTTGACACAGCTGATGCCTTCCTTTTCTTCACTGCAGCTCGCTCTGCAGCATTGGTCTTCTTCACATCAAAGGCAGATGGAAGAATTGGAGTTGGTGTTAGCGCAGGAGGAGCTGAGGAATCTGGTTGAATTTCTTCATGCGCAACTGATGCAGTTGCCCTGACTTGTTCAGTTTCTTTAGGCGCACCACTAGTGGATGCCCTGGGAATTTCTTCAGCGGCTGGAACGGGATCATCAGCCATGGAATTGGCATTTTCATCAGCAGCCTGAACTTCATCAGCGGTGCTGGCATGTTCTTCAGTCGGCTGAGCTGAGGTTCCAGCCTGAGGAATTTCATGTTGCGTTGGGGCAGCAACATTGGTGAATTTCTTCGTCAGGTGGACGAATCTGACTTTGGCTCCTTGCCAATCAGCATAGTAGGCATCAAAGTCCTTGCAGAGGGCTTGAATTTCAGACTGAGCCTAGAGAAGTTCCTCAGGTGTCATTCTGATAACGTTTTTCTTCAGGAGCTTCTCCTTTCTGTATTGAGCTTTCTTAATCTCTCTTGCCTTTTCAAACTTCCATGTCTCTTCAGTGATGAAATGGGTCAACATATGACTTTGTCCAGGGGTCAGATGAAAATCAGGCATTGGGGTGTTTGGATCCTTGTGCCAGAGATCAATATAATCGAGGATTTTCCTCGGATCCAATAGCAGTGGCACAGATGTGCCTTTGGCTCTAGCGGCCCTTTCTTGGCGATCTCTGATGATTTCCGCAAGTTCATCATCAGAAGCTTCATCATCAGAAGTCACATGGAATGCGACCTGTTTCTTCTTTGGACTTGGCCGAGGACCTCGTCCAGCTGTTGCTTTGGTCTTCAGCAGAGTCGGGCCAGATGATGAAATTGGTGCAGCTGAGGAACTTGCTGAAACACCAGAGGCAATCGAGAAACCAGCAGTCCTTTGACATGTAGCCAGATGCACAAGAGCTGAGGACTTTGAAGGAGCTGTTGAGGACTTTGGTGGAGCTGTAGCAGTGTGAGGAATTTGCCGTGAGGGCGCTGCTGAGGAACTTGGCCGTGAGGGCGCTGTTGGTGAAGCACTTGGCTTACGAGCAGGCTTCTTTGGCATGGATTTCCTCGGTTTGACCGAGGCCTCAGTAGCAGTAGCAGTGGCAGAATCCTCATTGAATTTCTTCACTGCCTCCTTGGCTTGTCTTGCCAATTTAGCTTGGTGCTTAGCCCATTCTTCAGGAAAGTCCTCACCACGTTTGATGCTTGTGGGGTCAGCTACTTGGCCAGGTGCCAATGGAGCTCTTGGGCATGGAGGATTGAGGGAGAATTTCTTCATGTACTTTGGAGTCACATATCTGTATTCCCTCCATTCCCTTGCCCATCTCCGTTCAATATTCTGAATGCGCACCTTGCGCTGATTTTTGTTTTCTTTGCCAAATTTTGCTTCATTAGGTGTGCAATAGTCAGCATAAATTTCCTCAGGGATTTCAAATGCAGTCATAACCTCAGGTTTCTTTCCTCCTTTCCGCGGCTTCTTACCGTCTGCCATATTCTTCAGTTGAGGAATCTGAACAATTGAGTTCTCTGAAGAAGTATGCAGTTTTTCTTCGAGGAACGCTGCAAATGAGTTAAGTTGATGAGAACCTAGTGATTCAGCAGCAGACATGAGTACCTGTGAACAGAGTACAGGTGCGAGGAATTCGGAGAGGTCATATGCGTTCTGAGAAGGTTTTTTGAAAAGAACAAGTTTTGAGGAATTTGACCAGATGAACCTTGAGGAATTTCACTAAGCATTCTTGTCTTAGGTTCCAGAGCTGTACAGATCGAAGATCCACACAATTAGGGAATCTTGAAGAAAATGATTGCTTAGAGAAACAGTTCAAGATCATATGATGTGTGTGGTGTTCATATGTGTGAAGATTTGAAGAATAAACACTTTTGAAGATTTTCAGGAAAGCTTGAGAATCAAGGCGAGTAATAAAAGTAATTTTTAATTACCCGAAGTGAAGAACACGACGAACTGAGAAGAACAGATGGGAAGTTCGTCAGGTTAGATCTTCCTTGCCCTAACTCGGCGGAGGAAGACAGCTACGGCGGCGGCGGAGTGAAGATTTCCGCGGTCGGCGTGAGTACGACGACGACGAGGTCGAGGCAGCGAAGCTCTTCCTCACCGGCGACGATGGAGTAGCGGCGGCGCTAGGGTTTGAGGAGCTCGAGCGGGAGAGAGAGGTCGAGCGGAGTAAATGAAGTGAGGAAGGGGAGAGGGGTATTTATAGACACGGTGAAAAACTGTTCGCCCGAAGATTTGGGACGAACGTGCCCCTGCCCTTTCTACTTCACGCGACATGTGTCACCCACGTACAGTGTAGTGGAGATCGTGTACGATCGTGGGTGAATAGAATAATGCATCATGGGATGCAGAACAGTTTGAGAGGCAAAACCGAAAATTTGGATAAGATTTGTTTTAAAGTTTCGTTCGCAATTTCTTCAGCTGACCAGGACACAGTGAAGATTTTGAACGAGTTTCAAATAGAACGCACATGAAGAATTTGTGAATAGATTGGGTTGAGTATAGCATAGAGGGGGAAGGGTCCGATCACATTCACTTAGCAGGAAAAAAAAGCAACTTAAAGAAATAGCTATAAGTGAATGCTGTAGAGGACATAAACGCATATATATATATATACATAGTCAATGAAGAAAACCGAAGGAAACAGTGAAGATTTTGCAAAGTTGAAGAATTTGAAGAACTGAAGAATTTCAAAGCTGAGGAAAAACTCAAATTGAAGATTTTCAACTTTTTGTGGTGGCGTGACCCACCGTATAAGAATGATGATTTCAGACACCGCGTACAATTGTCGTAGAGTTCTGAGAATCAAATTCTTCATTAATTACTTCACACTTAGAGTGTTATTCTTCATTGATTCAAGAAAAACGTTTCTTCATGTGTTGCACATCTAAGTCATCAATTTTGCATAAGTGTTAGGATGTGTGTCCTTTTCAAAGAACATTCGAAGATTGTAAGATATTTAGCTCACACCGCAAGTTGCTAAATCTCTTATCATCCAAGGGCTTAGTGAAGATATCAGCTAGCTGTCAGTCTTCACGTGCTCGATGGAGATGTCGCTCTTCAACACATGATCACGAAGAAAATGATGACGAATCTGAATGTGCTTTGTCTTCGAGTGCTGAACTGGGTTGTGAGCAGTCTTGATGGCACTCTCATTGTCACAGAGGAGAGGCACATTCTTCATGTTGACGCCATAGTCCTTGAGTGTTTGCTTCATCCAAAGCAGTTGAGCACAGCAAGAGCCAGAAGCAATGTATTCAGCTTCCGCAGTGGACAGTGATACGCAGTTCTGTTTCTTTGAGGACCAACAGACCAAAGATCGTCCGAGGAAATGACAAGTGCCAGAAGTTGACTTGCGGTCCACACGATCACCAGCATAGTCAGAGTCAAAATATCCAATGAGATCAAAAGCAGAGCCCTTGGGATACCATAATCCTAGTATTGGTGTGTGAGCTAGATATCGAAGAATATGCTTCATAGCCTTATGGTGTGATTCCTTCGGTGCAGCTTGAAATCGGGCACACATGCAAACACTAAGCATTATATCTGGCCTAGATGCACATAAGTACAATAAAGAACCAATCATGGAGCGGTATACCTTGTGATCGAAGTCAATACCATTTTCATCAGTGCATAGATGGTCTTTTGTGGGCATAGGAATTTTGACGCCTTTGCAATCTTGCATGCCGAATTTCCTCAGTACATCTTTGAGGTATTTCTCCTGAGATATGAATATGCCATTGCGCTATTGACGAATTTGAAGACCTAAGAAGAATTTCAACTCTCCCATCATAGACATTTGATATTCTTCACTCATCATATAGGCAAATTCATCACTATAACGTTGGTCAGTACAGCCAAAGATAATATCATCAACATATATTTGGCACACAAACAGTTCACCATCATAAGATTTAGTAAAGAGAGTAGGGTCGAGTGAACCGTGTGTGAAGCCATTCTTCACGAAGAATTCCTTCAATGTATGATACCACGCCCGAGGGGCTTGCTTGAGGCCATAGAGGGCCTTATTAAGTCTGAAGACTTTGTCAGGATTCTTTGGATCTTCAAAACCTGGGGGTTGAGCAACATATACTTCTTCCTCAAGCTTACCATTGAGGAATGCACTTTACATCCATTTGATATAAGATGATATCATGATGATTAGCATAAGCAAGTAATATGCTAATAGCCTCAAGTCTAGCAACAGGTGCAAAAGTTTCATCGAAATCAATTCCTTCAACCTGTGTGTAGCCTTGAGCTACCAGTCGCGCCTTATTCCTTACCACAAGGCCATTTTCATCTTGCTTGTTGCGGTAGATCCACTTTGTGCCAATGATATTATGCTTGCGAGGATCTGGACGTTTGACCAGTTCCCAGACATTGTTGAGCTCGAACTGATGTAATTCTTCTTGCATAGCTTGAATCCACTCCAGCTCCAAAAATGCTTCATCTACCTTAATGGGCTCTGTGATAGAGACAAAAGCATAGTGCCCACAAAAGTTAGATAAATGTGAAGCTTTTGAGCGTGTGAGAGGACCTGGTGCTCTAATGTCATCGATGATCTTCTCCACTTGCACTTCTTTTGCAACGCGAGGATGAGCTGGTTGTCGCTGAGGAGTTTGGTCAGCATTTTCTTCAGCACCATTTTCCTCAGCATTTTCTTCAGGTGTATCAGCTCGATGTTCTTCATGAACCGGAATGAATTCTTCAGCAAATTCTTCAGTAGGAATGACATCCTCAGTTGCCTTGAACTTGATAGAATCCTCAGGTGCTGGTTCATCTAACACAGAAGGTAGGTGATCTCTTTGCGAGCCATTAGTTTCATCGAACCGCACATCTATAGTGTCAACAATCTTGTGAAGAACAATGTTGAAGACACTGTAGGTGTGCGAGTCCTTTCCGTAACCAAGCATAAAACCTTCATGTGCTTTCGGTGCAAATTTAGAGTTGTGGTGAGGATCTCTAATCCAACATTTAGCACCAAAGACTTTGAAATAACTCACATTGGGTTTCTTGTCAGTGAGGAGTTCATAGGCCGTCTTCTTGAAGAATTTGTGAAGATATACTCTGTTGATGATGTGGCACGCAGTATCAATTGCATCAATCCAAAAACGATGAGGTATTTTGTATTCATCAAGCATAGTGCGAGCCATCTCAACAAGAGTTCTGTTCTTGCGCTCCACGACGCCATTTTGCTGAGGAGTATAGGGAGCAGATAACTCATGAGTAATACCAAGTTCATCAAGATAGTCATCAAGACCGGAATTCTTGAACTCAGTTCCATTGTCACGTCTGATTTGCTTGATCTTAACACCAAAGTTGGTTGAAGCCCTCGAGGAAAAACGTTTGAAGACTTCCTGCACTTCATGTTTGTAAGTAACAATGTGTACCCATGTATATCGAGAGTAATCATCAACAATGACAAAACCATATAGAGATGCAGCATTAGTGACTGCTGAGTATTGATTAGGTCCGAAGAGGTCCATGTGAAGCAATTCGAATGGACGAGTAGTGGTCATGATAGTCTTCGCTGGATGCTTGGCCTTGGTCATTTTTCCAGCTTCACAGGCTCCGCATAAGTGATCCTTGAGGAATTTGACATTCTCAATGCCAATGACATGCTTCTTCTTCGCAAGCGTGTGCAAATTCCTCATGCCTGCATGACCAAGTCGTCGATGCCATAGCCAGCCTTCTGAAGCTTTTGCAAGTAGAGACACGGCTGGTTGTGGTCCTGTAGAGAAATCAACAATATACAAATCTCCTCTCCTAAAGCCTTCGAAGACTTTGGAATGGTCAGCTTCCATAATCACAACACAGCGATACTTGCCAAAGACAACAACCATATCAAGATCACAAAGCATTGAGACTGACATGAGATTGTATCCTAAGGACTCAACAAGCATGACTTTGTCCATGTGTTTATCCTTAGAGATCGCAACCTTACCAAGACCCAATACCTGACTTTTGCCTTTGTCAGCAAAG
Organism: Triticum dicoccoides; assembly: GCF_002162155.2. Lineage (NCBI taxonomy): Eukaryota > Viridiplantae > Streptophyta > Magnoliopsida > Poales > Poaceae > Triticum > Triticum dicoccoides. The sequence continues at coordinate 813,612,479 of NC_041383.1, read as the reverse complement.
ATGATATGCTTCAGATGTGACGGTGATAAGGGAGCATCCATCAAAAGATTCTTGTCACCAGTCATGGTATTTGTACATCCACTATCGAGGACCATTCAGTGGTTTTGGGTTGATCATCCTGCAGATGAATTAGTGTAACTTACAATCTCATATGCTTCATCAGTGAAGAATATGATATCAAGTTCATCAGATGAATTTCATCAAGCGGTAAACAGATATAGCAGTAGGAGGACGTGTGAAATGAAAGTTCATTTCACCATGGTTAGCCTGCGTCCTTTCAGGCAATTTTTTCAGGTCCCCAGCAAATTCTTCAGACGTTAAGGCACGTCTGGAGACCTGACCCTGCATAAGAGATTAGTTCTTTTTCTTCACCACCCACATCTGAAGGGGTGGCAAAGAGTTCATCACTCTGCGAGCACCATACGAGAATGGTGGCATAGAAGCCAAACCATTTCGTTTCACATAAGAGAGGTTAGGGTAAGCATATGAATAAGCAGAGAAATTCTTCGAGGACTTATGAACATAATGGTTTGAAGAATAATGCACATATTCATAGCCCTTAGCTCTACCCTGCGAAACAGAGTTGTTAGCACGATGATAATCATATGAGGACTTTGATCCATTTGAGGAATTTGATCCACGTGAGGAATTTTGTCCGTATGAGGACTTGGATCCATATGAAGAATCTGGTCCATATGAAGAGTTTGATCTGGGGTTCCTATTCTTCACAGGTGGTGTCATGAGGACATTCGCCTGAAGACTTTCAAGGCACCTTTTGGGAACCCAGATTTTCTTCATAGGAGAACAGTTCCTGCAGTTAGTGCCAACATATCTAGCAAACACTTCACCATTCTGATTTTGAACAGTTTATAGTTGGAGTCAAATGATTCATCAGAAGAATGAGGAGATTCACATGTAAAGCCAGATAAGTTGGATGGATCAACTGGAGGTCCCTTTGCAGCAACCCATGAGGTTTTGGGGTACTGCTCAGGCTTCCAATATGTTCCATCAGCATTGAGTTTCCTCTCAAAGGCAATACCCTCTTTCCTAGGGTTTCTGTTGAGGATCTTCTTTTTAAGCACATCACAAAGAGTCTGATGCCCTTTGAGGCTTTTGTACATGCCTGTCACGTACAATTCCTTCAGCCCTGCATCGTCAGTGATACTAGCAATGTCCTCAGATGAGGAATTAGTGATAGCAGAGGCAGGTGAAGAATTTGTAATAGTTGAAGCATTTGAACATTCAGGTGAAGAATTAGCAGATTCACGTTCAATGCACTTTAAGCATGGAGGAACAAATTCTTCCTGAGAAGCGCTGATTTGTTGAGCTAGTAATGAATCGCGCTCCTTCTGAAGATCTTCATAACTCACTCTTAGCTTCTCAAGATCTTGCTTTCTTTGAAGAAATTCATAAGAAAGTTTCTCATGATCAGACAAGAGAGTGTTATTATGATTTTGAAGGTTATCAAACCTAGACTGAAGTCTCTGAAGATTTTCAGTCAGGGCTTTAGTGCAAATCCATTTCTTCACCCAACATATCATCACTTTTGTCTAGCATGTTTTGAACCTTTTCAAAAGCCCTTTGTTGTTTTACAGCAATCTTAGCAAGTTTAGAGTAGCTGGGCTTGAGATTCTCATCAGATTCATTTTCACTAGATTCAGAGGAGGTGTATTTGAGTACCTTTGCACCTTTTTCCATGAAGCAATAGGTGGGAGCGTAGTCATCATTATCTTCATCAGGCTTGTAGGTCGAGTCAGTTTCTTCAGTGTTGAAGATGGACTTGCTAACGAAAGCAGTAGCGAAGGCCAGACTCGCCACACCAGATTCGGATTCTTCAGACGCCTCCTCTCCCTCATGTTCCTCAGATTCAGCTTCAAAGTCCATTTCCTTGCCAATGAATGCCCGAGCCTTCTTGGAGCTGCTCTTCTTGTGAGATGAAGACTTTGAGGATTTTGATGACGAAGATTTTGACGATTTCTTCTTCTTCTTCGCATCATCAGAACTATAATCCTTGTATTTCTTCTTCTTCAATTCCTTTTCCCACTTAGGACAATCTTGAATATAATGACCAGGTTTCTTGCATTTGTGGCACAGTCTTCTCTTATAGTCACTTGATGAGGAATCACTGCTTCTTGAGGATTTTCCAAAGCGACCACGTCTTGAGAACTTCTGGAATTTCTTCATGAGCAGTGCTAGCTCCTGGCTCAATTCTTCAGGATCACCAAGGCTACTACCAGGATCCTCACATTCAGACTCAGACACAACCTTGGCCTTCAGGGCATGTGGTTTGCCATAGCTTGAACCATAGAGATCTCTCTTTTCAGCAAGCTGGAACTCGTGAGTACTTAGCCTTTCAAGGATATCGGCAGGATCAAGAGACTTGTAGTCAGCCCGTTCTTGTATCATCAGACCCAGAGTATCAAATGAGGAATCAAGTGATCTCAACAGTTTCCTCACCACCTCATGGTCAGTGATGTCAGTGGCACCAAGGGCTTGAAGCTCATTTGAGATGTCAGTGAGGCGATCAAAGGTTTGTTGGACATTTTCATTGTCGAGTCTTTTGAAGCGGTCGAAGAGATTCTGAAGAACATCAACTCGAGAGTCATGCTGAGTTGAGACTCCTTCATTCACTTTGGACAGCCTATCCCAGATAAGCTTAGCAGTTTCCAAAGCACTCACTCTTCCATACTGTCCTTTACTCAGATGGCCACATATGATATTCTTCGCTTGAGAATCGAGTTGCTTGAATCTCTTCACATCGGTAGCGTTCAGTGAGGGTGAAACAGAGGGAACACCATTTTCCACAACATACCAGAGATCGTTGTCAATTGCCTCGAGATGCATTCGCATCTTGTTTTTCCAGTAGGGGTAGTCCGTCCCATCAAAGGTAGGACACCCAGCCGAGACCTTGATCATACCTGCGGTCGACATAACTAAAACTCCAGGCGGTTAAACCAAAATCACACAGAACAAGGGAGTACCTTGCTCTGATACCAATTGAAAGTGCGTTAAGTCGACTAGAGGGAGGGTGAATAGGCGATTTTTATGAATTCTTCATTGAGGAATTTGCCGATGAGGAAATTCCTTAGCGAAGAACTATTAGCAGTGGAATAAGTACTCAGAAGTAAGAATAACAGAACACAAGCATGGTCATCATGATGAAATGAAGACTAGCACAGAGTACAGAAAGTGTAATCACAGGATAACACAAGATGAATACAAACAGACTGAAAAAATTGAATTGAGGAAATTGAGAAAGTCTTCAGTCAAAGTCTTCAAACACAGATATGAACAAACACTCAACACAGTAATGAGGAAATGGAAGGGTTGAGGAAATAGAACCAGTTAGGTTGGTGAAGACAATGATTTGGTAGACCAGTTCCAAATGCTGTCTCAGTTGTACGTCTGGTTGGAGCGACTGAGTATTTAAACTCGAGGACACACAGTCTCGGACACCCAGTCGCTGAGCACGCAGCTCAGGACACCTAGTCCTCACAGTATTCTCCTTGAACTAAGGTCACACAGACCTCGTCCAATCACTCGTGGTAAGTCTTCAGGCGACATCAAAACCTTCACAGACTTGGTCACTCGGCGATCCACAATTCCTCTTGGATGCTCTAGACCTTGACGCCTAACCGTCTGGAAGAAGCACAGTCTTCAAAGGTAACAAGCGTCGGATCCACGCAGGATCAATTTCTTCAGTGATGCTCAATCACTTTGGGTTTGTAGGTGTTTGGGTTTGGGGTTTTTCCTCACTTGATGATTTTCGCTCAAAGTCCTCGGAGGATGGGTTGCTCTCAAATGACAAGTGTCAATTTCTCTCGGAGCAGCCAACCAGCTAGTGGTTGTAGGGGGGGGCTATTTATAGCTTAGGGAGCAGCCCGACATGATAAGACATAAATGCCCTTCAATGATATGACCGTTAGGTGGATAAGATATTTTGGGACAGCTGGCGTGCAGCACAGCAATGGTCGGAAATTTGACTCTCAAATTCCTCAGGGCTATCATGTTCCTCACTGTGTAGGTAATTCGCACTGACGAATTCCTAACTCCTCAGTCAGAACAAATTCATCAGCGACCAGAAGAACTTCGTCTCTGTCACCGAAGAAAGTGACTGAACTGTATGAGATTTCCAAAGGCTTCACTCGAAGGGATTGGTAGGTGTAGGATTTTGAGTTGAGCATCACATGGAAATTTTTCCTTAGTATTTCCTCGACCCCCTTTAATAGTACGGTGTTTCCTATGACTCAAGAAAGAGAAAATGAAACTATGAAAACAAAAGTCTTCACGCTTCATGTTCCACAAATGAATACCAAGTCTTCAAGGTCACACCAATTTCTTCACTTTCAAAGTCTTCAGAAAGTCTTCAGTTGAAGAACTTCATTTTAGGGGTTGACTTTCTCTCTCATAGACTTATAGACCTGTGTACACTCACAAACACATTAGTCCCTTAACCTATAAGTCTTCAATACACCAAAATCACTAAGGGGCACTAGATGCACTTACAGTATGAAGATGCACTACCTCTCTCTCTCTCTCTCTCTCTCTCTCGTTGCTAGCATCTCCTAGATTGATCTTGGTGACACGTAAGAATTTTTTTGAATTATTACTACGTTCCCCAACAGGAGGGAGGCGCCAGAAGGACGGCCGCCACTTGGGCGGCCCGAGTGATGCGCACGGCCGGAGTTGGTGGTGTATACCGGCCGGGATGCGGTGTTGGCGGAGGACTGCCAATCCTCAAGCTCCGATTACTGCTGTAGGGCCTCGTCTACAGTGTTCTATGATATCACATCACAATTTGAACTACATTTCTGCATGTGCCTTAATGTCTCACTTGTACGAAAACTCTTTGCAGAAGAACATTCATTTTCAAGGGACCACAGAATCTCGCAACTATACTGCACACTACATTGCTCTTGTGAGTACCTCTTGCCCTGTATGACCATACTTACTTTCATAGATGGTTGATTATGTAGCATCACTGCACATGTTAGCCTCGTTATCCTCCATTTGGTGGACATTATAAGATCTGTATCGACTCCTACATAAATTTAGAATCGACCTAATGCTTTTGAAGAGGTTTAGCTATGCAGTCCTCTTGTAAGAATTAAACATCGTCTATCACTATACTTACATTAATAGCTACTCCCTTTGTCCCATAATATAAGAGAGTTTTGTACAGTACACCAGTGTTCAAAACACTCTTATATTATGGGAAGAGGGATTGGTTCATTGTGTAGCATTCTGCATCTTATCTTCCTTGCCTGCCATTTACTAAAAATAGCAGATTTATATTTAATCTTACCAAAAAGTTGAATACACAGACAATGCCAGTGCTGAAGTGTAGCTCATTGCTCTTGTCAGTACATTTTGTCCTGTAACGCTTGTTCTTCCAGGGATTGCTAGTTGATTATGTAGCATCAATCTGCATCTTATCTTCATTATCCTCTATCCCTTCTAGTATTATCATATCTATAATTATTCTCTACAAAATGTTGAGTACATGCAATGCTTATGAAGAAGATTATGTGCTGAAATTCTTGAGTTATCCGTCCATTAACATGGAGAAGTGCACGGTGTTAACTGTTAATGTAAGCCAGTCCTTCTAAAGCCTTTATCCTGATCTGCTGTTTAATTTGCTCATACTCCCTATCGTCACTGCTGTTTAGTTTGCTGTTTCTATCAAAATGCATGTTCACAACAACTATAAGTTCCAAGTTTTACTTGTAAAACCAAATTCCTTATTCATACCATGCACATTAATCAATACTCCCTATATGTATGCTTGTTTTTGTGGATTTATAATCCAGTGTGTGGTGAAGCAGCCCACGTTTGCACCTTGTCATCTCCTTTTATCTTACTGATGTGGCTAATGATATGAGTAAAACTAGCGGTGTTACCCGCGCATTTGCGCGGCTAGCTAGATTTGTTCTTTGTTATTATCTATGTTTTGGTGTACTCGTTACGTCAAATTTGACAAGGTAGTAGATTTTTGAGATATTTGCCTTTTACTATTTACGATTGTCAACTGTCCAAGGATAACAATGCTATCTTCTATATCTAAAACCCACTCATCTACTTTTCTCAACATGTAAGCATTCCACCTCACCAAACAACATGCATGGAATAAGGTCCGCCTCATAATGAAAATCCACCTCAACATGCAAAAATGCATATGAATTTTCATTCTATTTTCAGCCGTACATAAGGAAAAGCTACCTTAACTTGCAAACATGCATGGGAGTTTTCGTTCTATTTAAAATACTAATATTGTACAATAACTCAAACATAATAAATTATATATATGTATGTTTAGTTTGAGTTCTATTTCAAAATATTCATGTTCCATACAACCAATCCTCATTGAAATATTTCCGAACATTCCCGCAATAGCATGTATGGTATCTTCTAGTTATAAATCTCTATTTATCTAATGTTGCTAAAACACACTCTCAATCACTCTCATTTCTGTTAGTCAGTAAATTGCCCATATTTTTTGATTCAACCCAAAAACCTAATTGCACTTAAGACATTTAGCTGCTTCCAACATTTATTGGTGCTCCCACAAAATAACCGCTCTTTATTCTTACAATGTGTTGGTTTGTACACACAGAACGACTATAGCAGTCTTCTAATTTTCTAACATATTGTCGTACATCCTATGTACGCAATCCTTATATTATTTTATTTTCCCCAAGCAATCGCCTATGTTGCTCCCGATGACCGTAAGAAATTTTTGTATGTTTTTTATAGATAAAGTATTCATGCATGTCGAGACACTTAATGTATGCCCATACATATCCGATGTTGCATATTGGTACTTTCTTCCAGAGGATGAACCTCACATTTGTGTTTCCAAAAGAAAATTTGGTTGTCGCATATTGCAATTTGGCATATCGATCATGAGGTTGACACTTAAACACTCTAAAAAACTTTGCAACCGAAATACATATTAGGAAAAAAAGAAACTTTTTGTTATTTTGGATGCTATAATTATTTCCCACAATGCTAACTATATCTTCTTTAGAAGCATTGAGTCACTATTAAAATTTTGAAAAATGGTGTATAGCATATGTGTCCTTAGGAAATGATTGGAGCATGCTAGTTTATCTCTTAATTTTGATCGGTCGTTAGTATCAAAATCATTGTGCGCCTACGGAAAAACTGTTGTAACGTTGTTGGTTGCCCGTCATGAACAGCCATAAACTCTTGGCATATATGTATTTCTTCATAAACCTGTACACAGACATGCAATGTGTATCTGTATGTATTAATAACAATAATCATGAATTTAGTATATTTCTTCATAAATCTCTTCACAAACGTGCAATGATCATCTGTTTGTACGTATAAATATAATCCAAAATTTTATTTCCAAGCTTAGAAAAAGAAAGTAAACTGTATAAAACTGAGAATATTTTATAATAGTCGATCATGATGTCGACCGTAGCAGAGAGCTTATCTATGTTATTTTTTTGGGAGAGCGGCGAGCTAGTCTATCATTGATCTTTCATTATCTTCATTAATACACATGCACGTGGTGCATTCTTTTTTATTGAGAAAGTGCTCCTCTATTATAAATAGTGGACGTAAGAATGCAACTCCAAAAAACTGAACGTGATCATATTGGGCGTCCGGCTGATTGGATGGCTGGCATCTTTATTACTACCTCCGTCTCGGTGAATAAGTCATTCGCGTAGTTTTAGGTCGACGATTTAACTATCTAAATGTGTATTATACTTAACAAAATATATATATTTAAAAACTACATCCATGTAGAAATATAGTGATATACTTTTCATGACATATAACACATATTGAATTGCTCAAATCGATGACCTAGAACTACGCGAATGACTTATTCACCTAGACGGAGGTAGTAATACACATGCACGTGGTGCATTCATTTTTATTGAGAAAGTGCTCCTCTATTATAAATAGTGGACGTAAGAATGCAACTCCAAAAAACTGAACGTGATCATATTGGGCGTCCTGCTGATTGGATGGCTGGCGGCATCGCTTGTGCGCTCTATCATTTTTTTCCTACAACATCAGGGTAAAGAGTTTGTTATCTCAGCATGAATCACTAAAATCGGAGTGTTGATATTTTTATATTTTATGAACGCAGAAGAAAGAGTTTTGATTTTTTATTTTTTTGCTGAAATCAGCATGTGAGTTTTTCCCGAACACTACATTTTTTTTATTTGTGGAGACTACATATTTTCCCTGGGTGCTCCGACTTTGACTTTGAACAGGACTCTTCATGCATTATTGGCTGGGTGCTCCGACTCCTCCCCGTCCCTCTGTTTTAGTTCGAATAGGACTCTTCAGTTTTTTGGTGCTAATCCGACTCCTCCTTGTGTAAATTCCTTTTCTTCTATTTGGGGTTGCCGTACTTTGCAATATCAATATAGGTTTTTTTTCAAGGGGACGTAGGCTTATATCTACGTGACATGTTGCACAGTTTGTACGCGATGATATTTATATATGTAACGCTATATCTTTTATATCCTAACCGTTAATTTCTAATATTGACGGCCATGATAATTTAATCTATGTGGACAAACGTGATGGCTTATTTGACTTCTGTCTTAAGTATATAATAGATGCCATGCACATTAACCAAAATAGATATAATGATTGTCTTTGCCCTTCATCTATGCTTGTTTTGTTGACATGGTAATCTAGTAGTGTGGTGAAACTCCCCGCATTATGAACAATGCCAAATTATGCTATTGATATTTTAAACTTAGTCTTTATGTTCTAATTTGAAATTGGATGGAATTGACAGCATAGTTACCATCTTTGTTTATACACGTGCAAAACCTGTCATCTCTCTGTTTATTTCAGGGTGATATGTGATGACCCACAAGTATATGGGGTCAATTATAGCCTTTTCGATAAATAAGAGTGTCGAACCCAACAAGGAGCAGAAGGAAATGACAAGTGGTTTTCAGCAAGGTAATGTCTGCAAGTGCTGAAATTGTAAGTAACATAGTAGTTTGATTTCAAGATAATTTGTAAGAGGAAGTAACGTTAGTAGAAACAAAAGTGCAGCAAGGTAGCCCAATCCTTTGAAGGCAAAGGACGGCCAAAACGGTCTCTTATGATAAGAAAGGTGTTCTTGAGGGTACACGGGAATTTCATCTAGTCACTTTCATCATGTTGGTTCGATTCATGTTCTCTACCTTGATAATTTGGTATGTGGGTGGACCGGTGCTTAGGTGATGTTCTTACTTGAAAAAACCTCCTACTTATGATTAACCCCCTCGCAAGCATCCACAACTACGAGAAAAGTATTAAGAATAAATAACCATAGCATTAAACTTTTGGATCCAATCGGTCCCTTACGGAATAGCGCATAAACTAGGGTTTAAGCATATGTCACTCTCGGACAACATTATCTAATAACTACTCCACAATGCATTCCATTAGGCCCAAGTATGGTGAAGTGTTATGTAGTCGACGTTCACATGACACCACACTACTAGGGAAAAGCTTATACACAGAATCTTACCAGCAGCGCGGCTCAAAAAGAAGCGCTACTGCTATTTAGCAGTAGCGCGTGTATGCAAAACTCGCTACTGACACGGCATTAGCAATAGCGCGCTTGTAAAAACCCGCCCTGCTACAAATATCGACCGTCAGTGCCCACCAAACTACATTTAGCAGCAGCGCGTTGTCACCACCCGCGCTACTGCTAAAGCTGTAGTAGTAGCGTGCTTTTTCTAAGGTCGCTGCTGCTGATTTTCAAATTGGGCACACTGTTGATCCCGATTAGGAGTAGCGCGTGTGTGGAAAGCACGCAATTGCTACTTTCTTATCAGCAGCGCGTTTTACATCCCGCACTACTGCTAAGCCGCACCAACCCACTACCTTTCCCCACCCGTCCTCCCCTCCCCCATCTCCTCTCTTCCCTTTACCCTACCTCCCACATCCTCCCTCTCTCACTCTTCTTCTTCCTCAATACTTCTCCCCCATTACTCTCCCTCTTCTACCTACATTTATCTCTCTTCATTACTACTAGCTAACTACACCACCTCCATTAATGCATCTCCTTTCTCCTTTTCCTTCCCCCTCCACTAGTTGAAGTTGTCTCCTCCAAAATTAGCTAGCTAGGTAGATGTAGCGTCTAGTTAAGTGACCTATTTGCCCCCTAACTGGATCTATATTTGTCAAGAAGAGCTTTGTGCACTTTTGATCTCCCTACATCATCATCTCCACCGTGTGCTCGATCTCGAGATAGAGGTGATTAAAATTTCATGCTTTTGCAAAATGGAAATATGTTTATGTGTGTGTGATATGATAATTAGGAGATATGATGGAAATTGTGTGTGTGGCATGAGTTGATGCTAAATTGTGCTTTTGAGTTGCCTATGTTTTGCCGAAATGTCGATTTATTTCCATTTCGGCGAATTCCGGGCAAACTCTAGATCTATATATGTCCTATTTTTAGGGAAGGTCATGCCGAATTTTTGTATAACTTTGATGCATGCACGCATTTTTATAATCAATTTGTTTATTATTACCGTGCAGACGTTCACGATGGTCAGTGGAACGATGGTGGACAGGTGGTTGCGGTCGGCGGTGCAGGACATGAAAGAAAAATAACCGGACAGAGGTTTTATGTACGTGTTGAAAATGCAAAGGAATAGTTTGGCTCGACCCCCATGACGATGGTCGTGTCGAAGCGCACCTGCTCATGACTGGTTTCATGGATGTCTATACTCGGTGGATAATTGAAGATGAGGATGACGATGTTGCCGACGGGGCAGGCAATGATGACACGGGGCAAGACAAAGAGATGATCGATAATGGCGGCGGGGAAGAGGCCGGACATGGCGGCGGAGAAGGGGCCGTACATGGTAGAGGAGAAGGGGCCGGACATGGCGGCGGAGAGAACGACGTGTACTCCATGCAGCAGAGTTTGTCGGTACTAAGTTCAATCGTGCGGGACCCTCATGTTCAAGCATTGCTTCGCAAGGAGACGAGTACTGAGAGAGCTACTTCTAGAGAGGAGGCTAAGCTGGAGCAACTGGTGGTAGACTCGAACACTCCATTGTATGATGGTTGCAATCCTGAGGTGACCCGCTTGAGTTTCACGCTCCAACTCCTGAAGACGAAGGCTAAAAACAAATGGACCGACACTAGCCTCGATGAGCATCTCAAATACCTAAAGGATGTTCTTCCCGCGGGGAATCTATGTCCTACTAGTGTTGATGAGGCCAAGAAGATCATGTGCCCTCTTGATCTGCCACACGTTAGATACCATGCATGCATCAACGATTGCATAATTTATCGGAAGGAGCACGCGGAAAAAACAAGTTGTCCGGTGTGCAATGCTTCTCGATACAAGAAGGCTAGGAAGAAATGTCCCCAGAAAGTTGTATGGTACTTACCTATCACTCCCCGTCTCCAGCGGTATTTTGTAGATCCCAAGGAAGCAAAGCTAATGCGCTGGCACATGGAGAGGAAGAAGCCCGACGATGGAGATGATCCGAAGCTGAGACACGTCAAGGATGGAAGGCAGTGGAGAGCGTTGAACAGCTTCTATCGGTATTTCGAATGTGATGCAAGGAACATCGTTCTCGGCGCGGGTACCGATGGCATGCACCCATTTGGCAACCAGAACACCAACCATAGCACATGGCCCGTGTTTGTATGGATGTACAACCTCCCCCCTGGTTGTGCATGAAGTCGAACTACATTCACATGAGCATGCTTATTCAAGGGCCGAAATACCAAGGAAATAATATTAATTTGTATCTGGGGCTACTTCAAGAGGAGTTAGCCACGTTATGGAAAACACCGGCCAAGATATGGGACACCAGCAAAGGCGAGTATTTCTACATGAGAGTCGCGCTGATCACGACGGTGCACGACTATCTCAGTTACGGATATGTCGCAGGCCAGGTGTGCCATGGATATTGCGGATGCACGCGGTGCATGGATGATACGACGTCTTAGCAGCTAACGTCAAGGAAAGATGGCGGGTCTGGGAAAATCATGTACATGGGACATCGAAGATGGCTCGAACAGTTCGACCCGTGGAGAAACCGTGGAGATCTATTCAATGGTCAGGCTGAGCATCGAGGACCTCCACATAAGCGGAGCGGTGCCGAAATCGATGAGCTGTTGAAAAACTAGAAGGAGTGCCCCGCGCCGGGAAATACGATGAGAAAGGCGCCGAAGCCGCTGCTGAAGGTATGGAAGACGAGGTCTATGTTCTGGGACTTGGAGTACTGCCACAAACTCGATACACCTCATTGCCTTGATCAAATGCATATATGTAAGAATGTTCTTGAGAGCTTGCTCGCAATACTGATGAACATGCCGGATAAGACCAGGGATGGGCCAAAGGCAAGAAAAGACTTGCAAGATTTGAAAATCAGGGAAGATCTGCACATGCCGCCCCGTAAAATGTCAGACGAGACAGAGACGGAGACAGAGGCACGGGAGAACAAGGGCAGGAAAATAAAGAAATTGGATTATTGCCCCCCTTCTTTCTTCACCTTAAGTCAGGCCGAGATCGATCAACTATTTAAGTGCCTTACCGGAGTCAAAGTTAGTTCCGGTTACTATGGCAAGATAAGCAGATATCTAGACACGGACAAGAAAAGGTTCAGCGGGATGAAGTCCCATGACTGTCATGTGATGATGACGCAGATACTACCTGTTGTCCTTAGAGGGATAATGGACAAGCACGTCCGTGACATGCTTATTGGTCTCTGCAACTTTTTCGACGTCATCTCTCGAAAGTTGATCAGTGTGCAGCAGCTCCGAAGGCTACAGGAGGAGATCGTTGTGATACTGAATGAGCTTGAGATGTACTTCCCGCCCGCGTTCTTTGACGTGATGGTGCATTTGTGTGTCCATATTGTCAATGACATAATAGACCTAGGGCCGTCATTCCTGCACAAGATGATGCCGTTTGAGAGGATGAATGGGATCATCAAAGGATTTGTTCATAACATGTCCCGTCCGGATGGAAGCATCATCCAGGGCTATGTGACACAAGAGTGCATCTCTTTCTGTGAGAATTTTCTATATGGCGCAGAGCAGCCGCCTGGTGTTAGTGTTGGTTTGCCCGTTAACAAGCACGATGGGAGACTCGAAGGAGAAGGTCACTGCAACAGTCACAGGGAACTGCATGTGGCATACTCAGATCGATGCAGCGACTTTTACAGAGCAAACTTGGTAGTGCTACAATACCTAGACGAGGTAGATCCTTTGTTGGCACTGCACAAAGAAATTATTGCAAAGAAGTATCTTGACCGGGGGGTATGCAGGACGGACGCCGAAGTTACTAGAGAGCACAACTCCACTTTCCTGCATTGGTTCAAAGAGCATATTATTGCTAATCCCCCGGATGAGGGCTCTAAGGATGGATTGCTCATATACGCCTTAGCACATGGCCCCTCGCCCAACCTCGTAACCTATCACGCATATGATATCAACGGATACACGTTCTACACGGAGGCCAAATATATGGACAGTGATCATCAGAACTCAGGAGTAACGATGGAATGCATGACCAGTAGCGACAACGGCGCAACTGAATGATTTTATGGAAGGGTCGAGGAGATATGGGAGCTTGACTACTCTGGACTGCACAACACGACGATGTTCCGTGTCAGATGGGCTAAGAATGTCAAAAGAGAAAACCAGATTTTCACTACCATGACTATACCCGACGCCAAGAGCACTACCATGAACACTATCGCAAAAAACGAGCCATGGGTACATGCTAAGCACGTGACACAATGCTTCTTCATAACCGACCCGCGCAATCCCAGCCGTGTTGTCTTGAGGAGAGGCAAAAGGAACATCATTGGAATGGATGGAGTCGCCAACGAGGAAGACTACGATCAGTACGGCAACCCAATGAGGGAAGATGATGATGATGATGAAGTATACGTCAAAAGAAGAATCAATACTACATTACCGAAGAAAAATCGTACTCCATGGAAAAGGCAAAGTCACAATGAGGGGCTCAATTATTCTTCAATGAACAAGAAGGGAAAGAATCTGACTCAAAAAGAAAACATCAATGCTGAGGAACCGCATGTTATCGGTCAAAATAGGAACATATATATTACATCATTGGACCCATGCAGAATAATGGTAAGTGTGTATACAAAATAGGAACATATATTATGCATGGGTCCAATGATGTAATATATATGTTCCTATTTTGTATACATATTTAACCATCAAATGATGCAATATATATCGCCTTCCCTTCGTTCACTGCTCTCGAAAAAAAGGAAAAGTGAGAGAAAATAAAGGAAAAGAAAAATGAAAACTGGATATAGTAGTAGTGGTTTACTGTAAAAGAGCTATAGCTAGTCAAGGTAGCAGTAGCGATTTCCTTATAAATCCGCTATCGCTGCATGTACTAGTGGTAGCGCGTTTGGTCAAAACGCGCTGCTCCTACGTCCACTTAACCCGAAATCCTCACGCTCTATGCTTCATCCCGCCTCTTTCCCCCCCCCCCAAATCCCCACTCTCTCTTCCCCGTCGCACCGCCGCGGCCTGGCGCTTGACCCCAACCGCGGCACTCGCCCCCAACCCCGGCGCTCGCCCCCGGCCGACCCGGCGCTCGCTGAGGGAGTCCTGGATAAGGGGGTATCTGGACAGCCGGACTATATACATCGTTTGGACTATAGAAGCGTCAAGATACAAGACTCAAGACTTCGGCTCGTGTCCGGATGGGACTCTCCTTTACGTGGAAGACAAGCTTAGCAATCCGGATATTATGTTTCCTTCCTTGTAACCGACTCCATGTAAACCCTAGCTCTTCGGTGTCTATATAAACCGGAGAGGATGGTCCTTAGAAGGCCGATCACAATTACAATCATACCATCATAGGCTAGCTGTTAGGGTTTAGCCTCTACGATTTCGTGGTAGATCTACTCTTGTATTCCACATATCTTTAATATTAATCAAGCAGGAAGTAGGGTTTTACCTCCATAGAGAGGGCCCGAACCTGGGTAAACATTATGTCCCTTGATTCTTGTTACCATCATCCTGAGACGCACAGATCGGGACCCCCTACCCGAGATCCGCCGGTTTTGACACCGACATTGGTGCTTTCATTGAGAGTTCCTCTGTGTCGTCGCTTCGAGGCTTGATGGCGTCTTCAATCGTCAACAACACGGTCCAGGGTGAGACTTGTCTCCCCAGGCAGATATTTGTCTTCGGCGGCTTCGCACTGCGGGCCATTTTGCTTGGCCAGTTGGAGCAGATCGAGAGCTTCACCCCTGGCCACCAGATCAGGTTCGGAAACTTGAACTACACGGCAGATATCCACGGAGACTTGATCTTCGACGGATTCGAGTCTGCGCCAGGAGTGCCGGACAGCCACGACGAGCATGGCCTAGACCTGCTATCGGACATTGTCCGGGACATTATCCCCGAAGCAGCCTTGGATCTAAATCCAGGACAGGTTGCGGTGCCTGTGGCCGGAGGGATGGACCCCGCTCTGCAGGCCGCACACTTATCGACGGTGGAGCCGAACACGTGTCCCACCTCTGTGGAGGCCTGTAACCCCGGACCCTCGGACTCATATCCGGCTGTTGGTCCTGGTCCGCTCACTCTCGAGCCAGCCGAGTCAGGTTGGGCTCCGGTAATGGAGTTTAGCGCTGCGGACATCTTTAAGCACTCACCCTTTGGCGACATGCTGAACTCATTGAAGTCTCTCTCTCTCTGACAGGAGACTCTGGGCCGAACTATGTCCGGCTGGAGTGGGAAGCGGGCAACGAAGGAATTCGCTGCCCACCCACCACCCACTTTGTTGCCACGATCGATGATTTAACCGACGTGCTCGACTTTGACTTCGAAGACATCGACGGTATGGATGACGATGCAGGAGATACTCAGGAGCCACCGCTCATAGGGCGGTGGACAACCACCTCTTCATATGATATATATATATATATATGGTGGACCCTCCAAAAGAAATGAATGGCGAGGAGGCAACGGAGGATAACCCCTCCAAAAAGAAAGCAAAGCATGGGCGTCGCCAGCGCCGCTCCAAGCCCCGCCAAGGCAATACCGGCGCCAGAGACGATAATAATCCGGACGGTGCCGACGATGAATACAACCCCGAATAGCCCTCCTTTGAGCAGGCCGAACAAAAAAACGGGCATGACAGCCCAGACGAACAGGCGACGGACGGGTATCCGGAGGAGGAAACCTACATGCCCCTCTCCGAAGACGAGATTAGCCTCGGCGACGACGAGTTCGGCGTACCCGAAGACCCCGTAGAGCAGGAGCGCTTCAAGCGTTGGCTTATTGCCACTACGAGAAGCCTGAAGAAGAAGCAGCATCAGCTCCAAGCTGATCAAGATCTTCTCACAAACAGATGGACAAAAGTCCTGGCAGCCGAGGAATACGGACTCGAGCGCCCCATGGCTGACCGACTGCCTCGAGGTCGGGACAAAACGACATATCAGCCGAAATACCAGCCTGTACCCCCGCGCCGGTTTACTACGGCCCTGGGCAACACTCAGGACCTGCGCGATAAACTGGATAACGCCGCAGGACAACCAAGATCGATCTACGGATCACGGGGGCGCGCCGAAGCACATGACGATGACCGTCATAACAGATACACTAACAGTAAACCCGGCCGGGCCGAATACAACCAGTCAGACGC
Source organism: Triticum dicoccoides (assembly GCF_002162155.2). Classification (NCBI taxonomy): domain Eukaryota; kingdom Viridiplantae; phylum Streptophyta; class Magnoliopsida; order Poales; family Poaceae; genus Triticum; species Triticum dicoccoides. The sequence continues at coordinate 813,595,819 of NC_041383.1, read as the reverse complement.
AGCCGGACTACACCGTGACATAGCCCGACACAGAGGCACCGCACACCCCCTATGCTTCACCGATGAAGTGATGGATCATGAATTCCCAGAAGGGTTTAAACCCGTAAACATCGAATCATACGATGGCACCACAGACACCGCGGTATGGATCGAGGATTTCCTCCTCCCCATTCACATGGCCCGCAGAGATGATCTACATTCCATCAAGTATCTTCCCCTTAAGCTCAAAGGACCTGCCCGGCACTGGCTAAACAGCCTGCCCGCAAATTCCATTGGCATCTGGGAAAACCTGGAAGACGCATTCCTTGATACCTTCCAGGGCACATATGTGCGACCTCCGGATGCTGATGACTTGAGCCAGATAACTCAACAGCCCAGAGAATCAGCCAGGAAATTCTGGACCCGGTTCTTAACTAAAAAGAACCAAATAGTCGACTGTCCGGACACCGAAGCCCTGGCGGCTTTCATGCATAATATCCATGACGAGTGGCTCGCCAGACACCTCGTCCAGGAGAAACCCAAGTCCATGGCAGCTCTTACGACACTAATGACCCGCTTTTGCGCGGGCGAAGACAGCTGGTTGGCTCACAGTAGCACTACGCCACATTCTGGAACTTTAGATGTCCGGGACAATAATGGAAAGCCACGGCGCAACAGACAGAAGTGACAGAACAATGGCGACAACAACGAGGATACGGCGGTCAATGCCGGATTCAGCGGATCGAAATCCTGTCAGCGGAAGAAGCCATTCAAGCGCAACAATCAAGGACCGTCCAGTCTGGACCGTATACTGGAGCGCTCATGCCAAATTCATGGCACCCAGGACAAGCCAGCCAGCCACACAAACAGAGACTGTTGGGTCTTTAAACAGGCCGGCAAAATAAATGCTGAAAACAAGGACAAGGGGCTACACAGCGACGATGACGATGAGCCCCCGCGTCCGAACATGGGGGGGGCAGAAGAAATTCCCCCCCCCAGGTGAAAACGGTGAATATGATCTATGCCACCCACATCCCCAAGCGGGAACAAAAGCGAGCACTGCGGGACGTATATGCGATGGAGCCGGTCGTCCCCAAATTAAACCCATGGTCAGCTTGCCCGGTCACCTTTTATCGTAGGGATCATCCTACTAGCATCCGTCACGTCGGCTCAGCCGCATTGGTTTTAGACCCAATTGTAGATGGATTTCACCTCACAAGAGTCCTTATGGACGGAGGCAGCAGCCTGGACCTGCTTTATCAGGACATAGTGTGGAAGATGGGCATCGGTCCTTCAAGGATCAAGCCCACCAAAACCACCTTTAAAGGTGTCATTCTTGGAGTAGAAGCCCGTTTCACGGGCTCTATAACATTGGAAGTGGTCTTCGGATCTCCGTATAATTTCCAAAGCGAAGAGCTAATCTTTGATATCATCCCTTTCCGCAGTGGTTACCATGCCCTGCTCGGACGAACTGCATTTGCTAGATTCAATGCGGTACCACACTATGCATACCTCAAGCTCAAGATGCCAGGCCCGCGCGGGGTCATAACAGTCAACGGGAACATGGACCGCTCTCTCCGTACAGAAGAACATACTGCGGCCCTTGCGGCAGAAGTACAATGCGGCCTCCTCCGGCAAACCACCAACCCGGCGACGACATTTTCAAGCCCCGTCAAGCAAGGGCGGAACACCCCGCAGCAAGATCAGCAGGCACGACAAGAGCAGGACTAGCAGTCCGGCCTCCGCTCAAATCCCATCAAAGCAGCATTCATGCCACGCATACACAATTACGCACTCAAAATACGATGGGCACAGGCGGAGGCGTATCAAGGGCTCAGTCAACAGTATGGTATCACTTCATAACCTTTCCATTCACTTTTAAGGACATTGCTTTAGTGCATCCTCTCCAGAATATCCGGATTGTCGGCTTACATAGGAGAGGAAACCCAGGAGGCAACAGGCTTTGGGTATAGCAGGAAACACCCAGGTGGAATCTATTTACGATCATTTTTCCCGCTTTATCTATCTGTACATAGCCTGCCCCTCGATAGGATATGTCAAATCATCCTATTTTGTCTCCGCTTAATGCACACATTGTAAACATACGCTTAAACGTATTATTCATCAATGGGAGACCACATATAGCGTCAGCTTACTTATTTTTACTTGAGCATTTTTTATAAATGTCTACTTAATTTTGCGTCCGTACACTTTGGTACGTGTAGTTTGCCAGGGGCTCCTTATGGTACCCTATAATACGGCAAGTCAAGTCCGAACACTTTCAACAGTGCGGCACCCCGAACTTATAGCATTATATGCATCAGCTCCGAATCATGTCTAGGTTATGGTTGGGATAGCCCGGCTCCCTTGCTTTGGTGCCTTACGTTCCGTTAATTCGGCTAAGATATCGCAGGGAGAACTACTGCGATTGTGCCCTGGTTCTGCCGTACAAGCACCTCAGTAGAGAAAGCACAAAACTGTCCGGCATGATGTGGCGAGAGACTGGTCGCTGTTCGAGAGGTCTTAAAATCCTTAAAGATTTTTTCCGCTTTAGGCGTTAATTCGGCTTTGTCCGATATAGGCGTGTATAGCGCCCAAATTCTGCCTTCCGGACTCTAGGGGCTTCGCCGAAATTTAAAATCGTATACTTCTATGGCTAAGTGAAGGTTATAAAGCTGTATAGTCCGATTGCCTGGTTCGCTGTGCGGGACACCTCCTTAAGGGACCAAACATTTGGATAAAGAGTGTCCGGGTTTCCCACAAACACCCCAGTACTAGTTACACGGGGGCGGAAGCCGATGACTGGCCTACTTCCAGAATTTGATAAACAGCCGCACAGAAAGTAATATTTTAAATCACAAAAGCGCTACATAGTGCAAGTAACTTCGTCTTTATATTACAAACATGACAGAAGTGACTTCATTCAAAAATTATGTCTTTGGTACATTCATCGGCCACGAGGCAAGCACCCTTCATGACGCCATCATAATACTTCTCAGGGACACGATGCGGCTTGCCATTCGGCGGCCCGTCTTTCACCAGCTTCTCCGCATCCAGCTTGCCCCAATGCACCTTGGCGCGGGCAAGGACCCGGCGGGCACCCTCAATACAAACGGATCGCTTGATGACTTCCAGTCGCGGACAGGAATCCACCATCCGCTTGATCAGGCCGAAGTAGCCGGTAGGCAGAAGCTTGCCAGGCCATATCCGGACTATGAGATCCTTCATAGCTACTTTGGCCGCCTTGTGGAGTTCGACCAAATGCTTAAGTTGATCACTCAGAGGCGTTGCGTGTTTGGCCCCAGTATACTGGGACCAGAACAACTTCTCCGTTGAGCTCCCCTCCTGGGCACGGTAGAACTCCTCAGCATCTGATACGCTGCGTGGCAGATCTATGAATGCCCCTGGAGAGCTCCGGATTCGAGTAAGTAAAAGAAATGCCTCCTCCACATGTTTGCTTTGCATAAAAAATTTCTTACCCGCCGCTATTTTCTTGGCCTCCTAGATCTCTCACTGAGCCCTCTCGGCTTCGGCATTGGTGTCTTTTGTATTTGTAAGGGCCTTCACAAGCTCGGCCTCTTTTGCTTTAAGCTCCCGCTCCGCAGACTCGAGCTTCTTGCCGAGCTCCTGGAGCTCTTCTTGTACCTCGCCCACTCGGGCCTCTTGCTTTTTGCGCTCCTTGAGTTCCAAGGCCGCTTTGTGTTCGGCCTCGGATAGCGCCTTCTTGAGAGATGCCACTTTGGTGGCAGCCTCTGTTACCACATCACGACGTCTCGTCGTTAGCATAATCAGATTTTATTTGTTATTTATTATATGAGAAAGGGAAATCATTCACCTTTGTTCTCTTTGAGCTGCCTCCTCGCGAGGTCGAGCTCTCCCTGTGCCTGCTCTAAATCCTGCGTCAGGCCGGCGATTTCGGCCGTGCGAGCAGCAGCGGCCAGCAGCACAGCCTATTTATTTACATTCAACACTTACTGTTAGATTCCTGCGGATTATAATTGACCCTCGGTTTGGTTTTTCTTTCCGAACACCAAACAGAGTATCAGGGGCTACTACCTATCGGGTGGTGATTTTACACATTTTTACTACTTACCTCAAAGCCTGTTAAGAGGCTGGTGCAGGCTTCGGTTAGTCCGCTCTTGGCGGACGAAACCTTCTGAATCACCACACTCATGAGAGTACGGTGCTCTTCATCTAGGGAAGCACCTCGAAGCACTTCCAGCAGACAATCCGACGCCTGGGGCGCAGCGGAAGTCCTTGATATAGACGGCCCTCCCTCCATAACAAGGGGCTGCCCGCCTAAGTCTGGAACCACTGAAGGCTCTGGAACAGTGTTCGGCTGAGAGCCTGGCTTGCCGTGGCTCTCATCGACACGATCCGCGGGGACCTTGAACCCCACGAGTCCGACACCTGGGACACCGCCTTGAGGCGCCTCCAGGGCCACCTCCGTCATCGTCGGGAGCATTCGGGACAACACCTCCGTGTCGTCCCCAGGACGAGGAGACGTGGCCGTCGGGAGTGAGTTCATTGCTAACTCACTCAAGGACCCGTCCGAAGACGACACTCCCGGATGGGCCCTGGCCAGACTGCATACAAGTTCGGCATTATAAACAAAATTATGAAGCAAAAATTACGACTGAGTGCGGATACTTACGACCGCACAAGGGGCTTCTTCCTGGGCAGCCACCCTTCCTCGCTATCGGCGGTGGTGGCGGAGTAGTCCGGAAGGGACGCCTTTCCCTTCTTGGACGTCCCAGTCTCCCCCACCGGGGCAGCCTTCCTCTTCTTCCCTCCCCCGATACGGGGAGGTGGTGTTTCTCCTTGTTCCTCACCGCCTCCATGGGAGGAATCTGCCTCATCGTCGTCAGACGACAAGGGTATGACGGCCTTACGCCGGAGGCCTCTCCTAGCCCCCTGGTTCACCGTCTCAGGCCCCCCATCCTTTCCGGACAGGGCGGCCTCCTCTTCTTCTTCTTCCCCTTCGGAGCAGGAGTGCGCCTCGTCATCTTCGGACGAGGCTTGCACAGCTTTACTTCAGAGACCCTTTCGGGTCCCCGGGGCCTTCCTATCGGCCTTCTTCTCCGGCCCCTTGTCGGGCAACGGGACCAGCATCTTCGTCAGAAGATCACTGGCTGGGCTTTCTGGCAACAGAGTCGGACTGTCGATCTGCTACGCTATCTCCACATACTCCTGAAACAAATGTACACAATCACTTGGGAATTCCCCCATGAGTACATTAGGAAGAGCCGGACCCGGTGGCGGCCTGAGAACTTACTTGGGTAGGTTGCCGTGCGGCGTGGAGCCCGCGGTCCTCGGTGATGAGAGGAGGTACCTCGATGGCCTTGAACAACGTCTTCCATGCGTTCTTATGCTTCATGCCGTAGAGCCTCTGGAGCGTCCGGTGTTCGGCCGGGACGAATTCCCACAAATTGAATGCCCGCCTTTGGCACGGCAGTATCAGGCGAATGAGCATGACTTGGATCACGTTGACAAGCTTGATGTTCTTGTCCTTCATGCCTTTGACGCAGGTGATGAGTCCGGTCAGCTCTGCAGATTCGCCCCATAGAAGGCCCTTCTGTTCCCAGGAGGTGAGCCGCATAGGGGGTCCAGATTGGAACTCGGGGGCCGGCGCCCAGTTGGCGTTGCGTGGCTCAGTGATATAGAACCACCCCGATTGCCACCCTTTCACGGTTTCCGCAAAGGAGCCTTCAGGCCAGGTTACATTAGGCATTTTTCCCACCATGGCTCCTCCGCACTCCGCTTGCTGGCCGCTCACAATCTTTGGCTTCACGCAGAAGGTTTGGAGCCACAAGCCGAAATGAGGCTTGATGCGGAGGAAAGCCTCGCACACGGCAATGAACGCCGAGATGTTGAGGACGAAGTTCCGAGCTAGATCATGGAAGTCTAGCCCGTAGTAGAACATAAGCCTGCGGACGAAGGGGTGGAGTGGAAACCCCAGTCCACGGACGAAGTGGGCAAGGAACACGACCCTCTCGTGGGGTCCTGGAGTTGGAATGACCTGCCCCGCATCTGGTAGCCGTTGCGCTATGTCTGCGGCTAAGTATCCGGCCGCCCGGAGATTCGCGATCTTCTTATCTATTGCGGTGGAAACCACCCACTTGCCTCCTGCTCCGGACATGACTAACTGTGCGGAGAAGACCTGGACTAGGGCGCTGGAGCTCAAGGGGGAAAGAGTATGCAATGGGAGGAAGAAGGCGTGGGTAAAAATGAGGAACTCTTATCCCTTTATAGAGGCGACAAAAGCGGAGCGCCTCCCCACTAGCCTGTTGAGATTCGCTTACTTCCCAAGCACCACGATTGATGGCATGGGGGGATTACCCATACCCGTATTGATGAGAATCCCGCGATAAGGGGACATGATCTCTCCTTTGACAGGACGTGTCAAGGAAACCGCCTCGCAATACGCATTGTGGCTGGTTGTAGAAAAACGGTTCGAATAATGACATGGCCCTAATGGCATGTCACATCATCTAAAAGTTGTCAGCTGGAGTATCGTTCTCTCTACGGTGGTATGTGAAGATCATTTTGCAGATCTGGACACGGTCTATGTGTTCAATAATAACCTTGGAGTATTCGGTGGAGGAACCCGCCTTGCAATGCCGAAGACAAGACTGTGCGCCGGACTCATCGTCACTGAAGCCTGGTTCAGGGGCTACTGAGGGAGTCCTGGATAAGGGGATATCCGGACAGCCGGACTATATACATCGTCCGGACTATAGAAGCATCAAGATACAAGACTCAAGACTTCGGCTCGTGTCCGGATGGGACTCTCCTTTGTGTGGAAGATAAGCTTAGCAATCCGGATATTATGTTTCCTTCCTTGTAACCGACTCCATGTAAACCCTAGCTCTCCGGTGTCTATATAAACCGAAGAAGATGGTCCTTAGAAGGCCGATCACCATTACAATCATACCATCATAGGCTAGCGATTAGGGTTTAGCCTCTACGATCTCGTGGTAGATCTACTCTTGTATTCCACATATCTTCAATATTAATCTAGCAGTAAGTAGGGTTTTACCTCCATCGAGAGGGCCCGAACCTAGGTAAACATTGTGTCCCTTGCTTCTTGTTACCATTCGTCTGAGACGCACAGATCGGGACCCCCTACCTAAGATCCGCCGGTTTTGACACCGACACTCGCCCCCGACCCCGACGCTCGCCCCCGACCCCGACCCCGGCGCTCACCCCCGACCCCGACGCGCCATACCTCCCTCCTCTGCTACCTCCCCTCCCAACC